>NW_003303674.1:342712-345448 GCF_000142945.1 Phytophthora infestans T30-4 | reverse complement strand
GTGGACCCTCCCCGCGGCCGGTAGATTCTGGTTCCCTTTTTCAGGGTCTGGTAACGGGGTCGGCGGAGTTTGTCGAACAAAGCAGTTGAAGTCTTTCTTCCAAGAAGACGCCCAATTCGCCTAATCCGCCCCTCGCGAGGCTACGCGTAAGTCCACCGGTGGCGGACTCCTACTTTCCAAGTCGTCCACTAAGAAGGCTCGCGTCGCCAGCAAACGCAAGAAGGCGCACGTTCCATCCATCGAGCTCGGCCATCTTCTCGACGTGAGTCGCTCTGCTCCTGCTCCCCGTTCGTCGGGCGATTGGTGCCATCTTGGCGAAGGCAGAGGCCCTAGGTAAGAAGTCCTGGCGCCTTGCGTACCCTTGGACCGGACGTCCCATGTGGTACGATCCAATCAAGTTCAGTCAAGTGTACCGCGCACACTGGCGTTTCTGGATGACCCATCGCCGTGCTTTCTGGGAGTGGGCCCTAAACGCTCCTCTTGCCACTGCAGCGGCCATGACTCAGCGTCGTAAGCTGAAGATGCGCGCTGTCCAAGCTCGCTGGGCCTTCACTAGCATTTGCATAGAGACATGGGGCTTTTATGCCTTTCTCGAGATATTGGAGAAGCGCCCTGAGATGTATTGGCTCGGGGGCCAGCCTGGCAGAGCCACACGCGATGGCCGCCCCTACAACGGACCCATTACCAAGGACCTAGCGACCCTGAAGCAGAAGGACAAGGAACGCTACGACGCCACGCTCGAGAACGCGCTGGACCCGTCATATATCGACACTTACGGGTACCCCAGCATGCGCTCCTTGTTCGAGTCTACGGAAGCACGGAACCCGGATGCAGACGAGAAGAGCCGGCTCTCCTTTGCTGCCTTAGCACGAATTCGACGCGACACTATGTCAAGCACGAAGCCCAACGTGACTTGGGCTGGTGAGAAGAACGAGGAACCGTGGCAGACGCTCGTAAACAACCACGCCGTCAAGCTGGCTCAAGACGACATTATGGCCCAGATCACCGCAGGAACGTACGAAGTTCCAACTGTCCGTCCACCGTCCGGTACGGAACGTCGCCGCGACGAGTGGTCCGAGTTCGAAGATGAAGGCGAGGACGAAGAGAAGGAAGCTGCGGCCGACGGCGAAGACGCTTCAGGTAACGACGACGAGGAGTCCGAAGCCGACGACGACGAAGACGAGCAGGGAGAGGAGGAATTCGTTGAGCACGAGGACGGCGACGAGGAAAGCGACAAGGACGAAGATGAGGACGACCAGAAGAAGGCCGCCAAGTAGCACGTCTTTGCGATGTAGCCGTTTGTAGCTCTCGTTCCCTTTTAATTGTAACGCTCCGTCGTTTCTCGTTGTCGTGCCTTGTTCTTAACTCTCCGTTTCTATCGTCAACGAATCTCTCTTGAACACTTCTTCTTGCTCCCAACCGACGCATCCGAACTCCCTCGGACTCCAAACTACCGCTTCATAAACTTCCTCACTTTCCAGACTAATTGTTCACAAACTCCTTCATGTCCCAAACTGATGCTTCACAAACTTCTTCACGTTCCACCCCGACACACTCAGTCTTCGTAGTTAGCTCGTGGCGTTCCCAAAATACCCAACTCCGTAAAACCCAAAGAACAACCCGTGGTCGTTCCAAAATAGAAAATATGTACACGTCACTCAGTGTTCTGAGACTCAGCGAGTCCCAAACACTCTCGTGCAGTCCCACAACTGCACACATTCTAACCGGCTCCCGTTGCCAGCTAGAACAACACCTCCGCATCGTCGACATCAGCATTGGCTTCGACCAATCTGACGTTCCGACGCAACTCCGGCAGACCTCTCTTCTTCCGATCTGCGTCCTCAAAGGCACGTATCATCGTTCCAAACTCCGGTGCCAACGCCGCTCGAGACAACCAGAACGTCTCATACGTGGCGGTGAGTACGAGATACTGCAACTCACGCTTTTCGACTCTCTTCGCGATCACGTCCACTATCGGCGACGACACTCTCGAGAACGCTGTTTCTTCTTCGCCAATTGAGAGACGTTTCACAAAGCTCGTTGACGGCAGGTCCTCGACGACCTGTACCGTCCTCATCCTCTTCTTCTTCGACTCTGTCAGGCTTCTCGTCTGCGTAGAGTCGGCTCCAGCGTCCTTGAAAGCGCTTCAGACGGTTGACGTTCACCGTGACGACTTTGTTCGGGTGCGTCGGGATCGCGATCCTGTAGGCGTTCTCCCCGACTTATCCAACAACACGGAAAGGACCATGCCAGGAGAACGCCAGCTTCTTCTTCTTGCGTTCCCCCACTCGGGCTCTAAAGTACTGGTACACCCAGGCAGCGTCTCCTTCTGCATATGTCACCTTCACTTGGTTGTCCTACCTCTGCTCGTGTCGATCCTGAGCCTTGAGTAGTTGTCGTTCCACAAGACGACGAGAGTCACGCAACGAGCGATACAACTTCCGGCGGTACGTCGCAACTTCGTTAATCTTCCAGTCCCTTCCCGTGTTTAGGAACGCCAAGTCAATAGGTAGAACAGGATCACGTCCATACAGACTAAAGAACGGGGTGTCACCGAGGCCTTCGTGATATGCCTCCGGTACGCAAATAGGACCCTTGGCACGTACACGTCCCAATCCGTCTGCGTCTCGTTCACGAACATACGTAGCATCCCCATCAACGTTCCGTTGAAACGTTCCACCAACCCTTGTGGCTGCGGGTGGTACGCCGCTCCGAACAACTTATTAATCCCCAACG
>NW_003303674.1:341745-342612 GCF_000142945.1 Phytophthora infestans T30-4 | reverse complement strand
TTCTGGCTCGGGGGCCAGCCTGGCAGAGCCACACGCGATGGCCGCCCCTACAACGGACCCATTACCAAGGACCTAGCGACCCTGAAGCAGAAGGACAAGGAACGCTACGACGCCACGCTCGAGAACGCGCTGGACCCGTCGAATATCGACACTTACGGGTACCCCAGCATGCGCTCCTTGTTCGAGTCTACGGAAGCACGGAACCCGGATGCAGACGAGAAGAGCCGGCTCTCCCTTGCTGCCTTAGCACGAATTCGACGCGACACTATGTCAAGCACGAAGCCCAACGTGACTTGGGCTGGTGAGAAGAACGAGGAACCGTGGCAGACGCTCGTAAACAACCACGCCGTCAAGCTGGCTCAAGACGACATTATGGCCCAGATCACCGCAGGAACGTACGAAGTTCCAACTGTCCGTCCACCGTCCGGTACGGAACGTCGCCGCGACGAGTGGTCCGAGTTCGAAGATGAAGGCGAGGACGAAGAGAAGGAAGCTGCGGCCGACGGCGAAGACGCTTCAGGTAACGACGACGAGGAGTCCGAAGCCGACGACGACGAAGACGAGCAGGAAGAGGAGGAATTCGTCGAGCACGAGGACGGCGACGAGTAAAGCGACAAGGACGAAGAGGAGGACGACCAGAAGAAGGCCGCCAAGTAGCACGTCTTTGCGATGTAGCCGTTCGTAGCTCTCGTTCCCTTTTAACCGTAACGTTTCGTCGTTTCTCGTTGTCGTGCCTTGTTTCTGACTCTTTGTTTCTATCGTCAACGAATCTCTCTTAAAACGCTTCTTCTCGTTCCAAACCGACGCATCCGAACTCCCTCGGACTCCAAACTACCGCTTCATAACTTCCTCACTTTCCAGACTAAT
>NW_003303674.1:337353-339026 GCF_000142945.1 Phytophthora infestans T30-4 | reverse complement strand
GGAACGCGCCCTCACAGTCGTCGTTCCATCTGAAATCGACGTCCTTCTGCTTTAAGCGTTCCAGCGGCGCAGCGATTGCAGCGAATCCCGGTATGTAGCGTCGAAAGTAGCTTGTCAGACCCAGGAATGCTCTAACCGTGTGCAAGTCATGCGGTCTCTCGATGTTCATCACCGCTTTTGCCTTCTCAGGGTTCGGTAGGATTCCAGTTGGAGTCACGATATGCCATAGGAACGCCACTTGGTCACGTCCCCAATGGCACTTCTTCATTTTCAACTTGAACCCTGCCGCTCGGAAACGTTCCAGAACCTATCGTACTCGGATCAGATGTGTCGGGAAGTCGTCACTGAAGACAACACAGTCGTCTAAGTAGACGAGGCACGTCCTCCACTTGAGATCAACGAGAACGTTCTCCATTAGACGCTCGAACGCAGGCACGGCGTTGCACAAGCTAAACGGCATAACCAACCACTCGTAGAGGCAGAATTTGCTCGTGAAAGCCGTCTTCTCCACACTATCGAGATCCATTGGAACGTTCCAATATCCCGAAGCGATGTCCATAGTGGAGAAAAGCTTCGCGTTCCCCAGAACGTCCAGGATGTCGTCGATCAAAGGCATTGGATAACTGCCCTTCACGGTCACAGCGTTTAGTTTCCGTTAATTGATGCAGAATCTTACGCCACCATCAGGCTTCCGTATCATCAACACAGGACTGGCCCACGGGCTTGTCGACGGTCTGAAGGGGCCGAGATCCAGGTATTCTTGAATCTCTGGTTCCATGACATCTCCTTCAGCTTTCGACACTCTGTACGGAGGCTGTTTAATAGGCGCGTGATCTCCGGTGTCTATACTAAATCGTAGCAGGTCCGTCCTCCCAGGCTTCTTTAAAGTTTCGACGAATAAGTCTCTCAGGTCCTTCAACATCTTCGCGAAGAGACCCCTCTGTTCTGCTCCAAGTGACGAGTCTTCGAAGTCCACTTCGAAGTCGTCTTCCTCGCTGTCGTCCATGGCGGCACTCATCTCAGCCTCGATCGTTCCAGCTTCAGCCGGCACGTTCCCCTTCACCGTACTCAGCACTGCGCTTACGTTCCTCGTCGTTTCATCTGACTTAGAGACTCTAGTTGCGAACGCCGACTTGGGAACGATGGTTACAGCAGCGACGTACGCGGCAGACTTGATCTCTACCTCTTCCGCGGAAGCATTACACACTTCGACCAACACCGTTCCATCCGTCACGGTACACAACCGTCCTTAGCGACTCTCAAAGCCTCGTCCCGTGCCGGGAACGCCGTCGACAACACAACTGAGTGGTCTTCATCGTTCCGCCGAAACGCTCGATCCTCACTAAAGGCCTGAACGTCCGGGTTTCTAAACGCACCGTCGACGATATCGTAGCCGCGTAGTTTCTTCTACCCTTGTCGCACCAACGCGACCACGTTCCCCGTCTCCTTCAGTGTCATCGACTCGCTCTCGAGTCGATCACGCGCGGAACGCCTTAGCGAGTCCGTTCCGAGAATGCGTCACAACAGTGATCGTCACGACGAAAGGAGCGTCTTCTCAGCGTCCAGCGTGACGGCAGTCGATAACCCACTAACGCGATCTTGTGCCCGAGACACTATCAAGCCCCAGTATACGTCGTAGGAGCTCGTCGAGACGCTTCAGCACGCGTTATCGA
>NW_003303674.1:312680-332366 GCF_000142945.1 Phytophthora infestans T30-4 | reverse complement strand
TCTAATAAAATAAAAAAATAAAATAAGATTAAATAAAGGCGTTCCTGAAGCAATGCGCTTGTAGTACTTGACCGTTTTTCTGAGGAAAGTACCTCATTTTCGATGGAGCAGAGTGATAAGTAACCATGGTCCAAATTGAGCGCCCATGTCCAGCGTACTAGCCTGCCCTTTTTTTTTGCCGAACATCCCTGTCGGGAATTCGGCGTTTGCGCCCGGGATAGTGACCGCATTTAGCTTGTTAAAGCATGAACAATGCGCCACTTGCCGTTCGGCTTTCTGACACAGAACGTGGGTGTCGAGTGCGGAGACTTACTCTCACGCACCATTCCTGCCTCGTGCTTCGCACGGAAGAATGCGTCAATGACGTCACACTGCTCTCTCGGCAAAGGCCATTGCCTTGTTACGCAGTATTTGGTTCCAGGAACCAGGTCAATCTCATGACACACGCCTCGATCCGGAGGCAGGCCCGTCGGTGGGTCTTTTGAGACAACGTCTCCATACTCCTTCACCACCGGGTAGAAGGGATCCGAAGGATCTTTGAGGATCGCCGATCCACTTCTTGCGCTCAGCGCCTTCTTGGTGTCCTCTAGGACCGCGTCGTCCACGACGGATGAGGAGTTCAACTCCTCCTCAGGTCCCAGCAAGACCACCTCGGCTAGCTCGCCTGCCTTCAAGGCTTCGCCGAACTCGGCAATGGACATCTCGACCAGCTCTAGCAGAGCATCTGCAGCGGGCAGAGTATCAAGGCTGATATCGCCTTCTACCTCCCCCGTCACTCCATTCACGAGTGTATACAGCTGTTCACAGCAATCACGTGGAGCATCACCGCTCGTCACGTTGGACACATCGTCCGACGTCGAAGACGTCACAGACGCCCTGCGTCTTCTTCTCCTCTCCCTCCGCGACCGAGCCCGGCCGGATGAGGGCGGTGTGGCGACATCTCCGTCACCACCACCGGGTGCAGCAGCACCATCACTCCTCGAAGAGGATACAGTGTCTCGCAAGACACTCGGCTGAAAGCCAAGAGGTTCTTGACCTTCACACAGTGAACTAGGTGTCACTTCACCTGCATCTCCTGGGCCACGCCCATGATGCCTCGACTTGCAGTCGACCGCGACCCTCGGGTCACGCAGCGGTAGGTCATCGACCAGATTCATACCACTCAGTGGATTACGCGCCACTCCGCGCTCGTCCTCACCAGGATCCAGCAGTTGGTCATTGACCTGACCTGCACCGCTCCGCGGATAACGTGCCGCACCACGTACGCCCTCAGGGCAAACAGCAACCTCGTTGCTAACAATTTCGGACATACCAATGTCCAGCACTACGCACCAGCAACGTTCAATCGTCTTGTGACGCAGCTGTTTAGGCCCCACCGGGCGTACGCTCAAACGTACTTTGACGATATATTCGTCCATAGTCGTGCCGAGCACGGAAAGTCAGACGTGGATAACCACATTGACCACTTGCGAGCGGTGCTCGAGTGCATGCGCACTAATAAGTTGTATGCCAACTTGGACAAGTGCGTCTTTGGCGCGGAGGAGATACCTTTCCTCGGGTGCTTCATTGGGAAGCGTGGCTTACGGGTAGATCCTGCCAAAGTCAAGGCCATCGTGGACTGGCCGGTTCCCAAGAACCAAAAAGACTTACGCAAGTGGCTAGGCTTAGCCAATTACTTGCACAAGTACACTGCGAACTACGCGGAGATGGCTCGGCCATTATCAGATCTCCTTAAGAAGGACGCACCATGGTGCTGGAACGTCGAGCACGACGGAGCCTTTGAGGCTGTGAAGGAGAGCCTTCTCCAGGCTCCGATCCTTGCGCTACCGGACCCGGATAATCCGTTTAGCGTCGTCTGTGACGCCTCCGATTTTGCAATCGGTTGTGCTTTACTACAAGCAGACGCCGAAGGGCGTGAACGCGTGATCGCGTTTGAGTCTCGCCAGCTCAAAGCTGCAGAGAAGAACTATCCAGTTCATGACAAAGAGCTATTTGCAATGAAGTATGCTCTAGTCAAATTCAGGGTACACCTGCTAGGCTCTAAGCCTTTTGTGATCTTTACTGATCATGCGTCGTTACGCACTGCGACACAGTCGCCCCATCTCTCTCAGAGAATGGCAAGATGGCTTTCCTTCTTTGCCGAGTATAACTTCGAGGTGAAGTACAAGCCGGGGCGGCTTAATGTAGTGGCCGATGCGCTCTCGCGCAGGCCGGACTACGAGTTAGCTCATGTCACGACAGTGACGTCGTCAGTGCCTGACTTGATACGCGGAGCGTATGCACAAGACGACATGTGCGTAGCGCTGCTACGGGCTCTTGTGCGCGAAGAGCTTAAAGACTCTGACAAGCAATTGTCTGGGCGCTTACGCGCGAGGCTGCATCGATACTCACTCGATGGCGGCCTGCTGTACTACAGCACCGACTCTGAGGATAACCCTCGTGTAGTCGTTCCTCATGATGAGGATCTAAAGTATCGAATCCTCTACGAGGTTCATGATACGCCCGTGGGCGGGCACTTAGGTCGGGAGAAGACCTATGGCTCGGTGAGCTCGATGTACTGGTGGCTCAAGATGTATAAGTGGGTCGGCACCTATGTACGCACGTGTGAGACGTGTCAACGGACAAAGTTCGCGCCGAGCACGGCAGCGCCATCGGCGAGTTTGCCTGTCCCCAAGGGATGTTGGCAGTCCATGAGTATGGACTTTGTGTTTTGCCTTCCCAAGGATAAGGCGGGAAACACGGGTATTGTGGTCTTTGTAGACCAATTGAGCAGGATAGCTCATTAAGCTGCGGTGCCGGACACCATTGATGGTGAGGGCACAGCTTTGCTGTTTTTAGACCGAGTATTTCGCTAACATGGCTTGTCTGAGGCAATTTTCTCGGATCCGATTGCTGTCCGTCCGAAATGCTAGCTGATACAGGTGCGGTCGCCAGTCTCGTCGACAAACGCGTGCTGAAGCGTCTCGGACGAGCCTCCGAACCTCTACGACCTTATACTGGGAGCTTGGATAGTGTCTCGGGGCACAGGATTCGCGTTAGTGGGGTTATCGACTTGCCCGTCACGCTTGGAACGCTGGAGACGACGCTTCCTTTCGTCGTGACCGATCACTTGTTTGTGGACGCAATTCTCGGAATGAACTCGCTAAGGGCGTTCCGCGCGGTGATTGACCTCGAGGAGCAGTCGATGACACTGAAGGAGACGGGGGACGTGGTCCCGTTGGGTGCGACAAGGGTAGAAGAAACCTACGCGGCTACGATATCGTCGACGGTGCGTTTAGAACCCGGACGTCAGGCCTTAGTGAGATCGAGCGTTCGCGGAACGATGAAGGACCACTCAGTTGTGTTGGTCGAGGGCGTTCCCGGTACGGACGAGGCTTTGAGAGTCGCAAGGACGTTGTGTACCGTGACGGATGGAACGGTGTTGGTCGAAGTGTGTAATGCTTCCGCGGAAGAGGTAGAGATCCGGCGTTCGCAACTAGAGTCTCTAAGTCAGATGAAACGACGAGGAACGTAAGCGCAGTGCTGAGTACGGTGAAGGGGAACGTGCCGGCTGAAGCTGGAACGATCGAGGCTGAGATGAGTGCCGCCATGGACGACAGCGAGGAAGACGACTTCGAAGTGGACTTCGAAGACTCGTCACTTGGAGCAGAACAGAGGGGTCTCTTCGCGAAGATGTTGAAGGGCCTGAGAGGCTTATTCGTCGAAACTTCAAAGAAGCCTGGAAGGACGGACCTGCTACGTTTCAGCATCGACACTGGAGATCACGCGCCTATTAAACAGCCTCCGTACAGAGTGTCGAAAGCTGAAGGAGATGTCATGGAACCAGAGATTCAAGAATACCTGGATCTCGGCCCCTTCAGACCGTCGACTAGCCCGTGGGCCTGTCCTGTGCTGATGATACGGAAGCCTGATGGTGGCGTAAGATTCTGCATCGATTATCGGAAACTAAACGCTGTGACCGTGAAGGACAGTTACCCAATGCCTTTGATCGACGACATCCTGGACGTTCTGGGGAACGCGAAGCTTTTCTCCACTATGGACATCGCTTCGGGATATTGGAACGTTCCAATGGATCTCGATAGTGTGGAGAAGACGGCTTTCACGAGCAAATTCGGCCTCTACGAGTGGTTGGTTATGCCGTTTGGCTTGTGTAACGCCGTGCCTGCATTCGAGCGTCTGATGGAGAACGTTTTCGTTGATCTCAAGTGGAGGACGTGCCTCGTCTACTTGGACGACTGTGTTGTCTTCAGTGACGACTTCCCGACACATTTGATTCGAGTACGACAGGTTCTGGAACGTTTCCGAGCGGCAGGGTTCAAGTTGAAAATGAAGAAGTGCCATTGGGGACGTGACCAAGTGGCGTTCCTAGGGCATATCGTGACTCCGACTGGAATCCTACCGAACCCTGAGAAGGCAAAAGCGGTGATGAACATCGAGAGGCCGCATGACTTGCACACGGTTAGAGCATTCCTGGGTCTGACAAGCTACTTTCGACGTTACATACCGGGATTCGCTGCGATCTCTGCGCCGCTGGAACGCTTGAAGCAGAAGGACGTCGATTTCAGGTGGAACGACGACTGTGAGGGCGCGTTCCGACAACTACAGCGAGCGTTAGTGAAACCACCGATACTGGTGTATCCAGACTTCAAGAAGAGGTTTAAGCTCTATGTAGATTCGTCACACTTAGCGGTGGGAGCTTGTCTGATGCAAGAGGTCGACAAGAGAGACAGGGCGATCGCGTACGCGAGTAAGATGCTGGTTGGATCACAACGGAACTGGGTTAACAAGACAAGTGGAACGACAGAAATTGAGTGCTGGGGAATCGTATGGTCGACACGCAAGTTCCGGTGTTATCTGAGTCACGCAGAATTTGATCTGTACACTGACCATCAAGCTCTCACGTGGATCTTCGGCGAGACAACAAGAACGTCAAACGCCAAGTTGGCACGATGGGCCATGGAGCTGTCGCAGCTACGGTTTAAGATATATCACAAGCTTGGAACGTCGATGGGACACGCGGATGGTTTGTCGAGACTGTATCACCGACCGGATGCTGGTCTTGTTAGCGCGATCAGAATGGCGGACCTTCTCAACGACAGTGAGAGAGAGACTCCCGACTCACAAGTGCCGACTTCAGACGAAGCACAGACTCGATTTGGAACGCAAGCCTTAAACGGAACGCTGGGTAGGAACGTCACCGACGTTCCAATCCCAGTCGGGGAGCCTGCAGAGACTACGGATCCTAACGGAGAGACTGAGAGAAGTAAACAACAGACAGAGGATGCGTCCGTAGTTGTCGAGCCTCTCACGCAAGCGGAGCAGGAGGAAGACTCGCAAGGGAGAGCTCTACAGGCTAACTCGTCACCGATTGACGTGTTTGGGTTGGACTATGACAAGTTCGTGGCTGAACAAGAACGTGTGCCCTGGATGCGAGCGCTGAAGGCGTTCCTGGAAAATAAAGCCTTGGCTCTTGATCCACAACTGAGAGTGAGTGTGCTGAAGATGTCTCCGCACTACTTGATTCGAAACGGAGTTCTGGCACGTCTCGTACATCTAGGAGCACGTGCCGGTCCAGCCAGAACTGTGTGCTTTCCAACTGTCCCGATACCGTTCATCGAGACGATCCTGCACTATTGTCACGCCGACATCTTCTCCGCACATTTGGGGAGAACGAAGACGACGGACAAGGTGAGACGCCACGCATATTGGCATGGGTGGAGGAAGGACGTGATCGAGTACGTGCGTGAATGTTCTATCTGCAGTGGAGGAAGGGACATAGACCGTGGAGAGCTGGACTGATGCAACGGATGCCAGTTCAGGACTTGTCTGGCCCGTTCTCGCTACTCGTAGTCGACGCAATTGGACCATTGGTCGTCACTCCTCGTGGCAAACAAGTACATCCTCGTGTTTGTGGACTATTTCACAAGATGGGTCGAGGCATTTGCGGTCGCTTCGTTGGACATGATCTCGTTCGTGAACGCAATGATAGAGGGCGTTATCTGCCGACATGGAGTACCGGAACGTCTACTAAGCGATCGTGGTTCCAACTTCACGTCCAACCTGGCCAAGTCACTGTATCAGACGTTGTGGATTAAGAAGTTGTTCGGAGCGGCGTATTACCCGCAGACACAAGGTCTGGTGGAACGTTTCAACGGAGCGTTGATGGGCATGCTACGTATGTTTGTGAACGAGACGCAGACGGATTGGGACGTGTACCTGCCCAGGGTCCTATTTGCGTACCGGACGGCATATCACGAAGGCCTCGGTGACACCCCGTTCTTTAGTCTGTATGGACGTGATCCTGTGCTACCTATCGACTTGGCGTTCCTAAACACAGGAAGGGACTAGAAGAGTAACGAAGTTGCGACGTACCGCCGGAAATTGTATCGCTCGTTGCGTGACTCGCGTCGTCTTGTGGAACGACAATTACGCAAGGCTCAGGATCGACACGAGCAGAGGTTGGACAACCAAGTGAAGGTGACATATGCAGAAGGAGACGCTGTCTGGGTGTACCAGTACTTTAGGGCCCGAGTGGGGGAACGCAGGACGAAGAAGCTGGCGTTCTCCTGGCACGGTCCCTACCTTGTTGTTGGCCAAGTCGGGGAGAACGCCTACAGAATCGCGATTCCGACGCACCCGAACAAGGTCGTCACGGTGAACGTCAACCGTCTGAAGCGCTTTCAAGGACGCTGGAGTCGACCCTACGCAGACGAGAAGCCTGACAGAGTCGAAGAAGAAGAGGATGAGGACGGTACGGGTCCATTGGACGTCGAGGACCTGCCGTCGACGAGCTTTGTGGAACGTCTCTCAATTGGCGAAGAAGAAACAGCGTTCTCGGGAGTGTCGTCGCCGATAGTGGACGTGATCGCGAAGAGAGTCGAAAAGCGTGAGTTGCAGTATCTCGTACTCACCGCCACGTATGAGACGTTCTGGTTGTCTCGAGCGGCGTTGACACCGGAGTTTGGAGCGATGATACGTGCCTTTGAGGACGCAGATCGGAAGAAGAGAGGTCTGCCGGAGTTGCGTCGGAACGTCAGATTGGTCGAAGCCAATGCTGATGTCGACGATGCTGAGGTGTTGTTCTAGCTGGCAACGGGAGCCGGTTAGAATGTGTGCAGTTGTGGGACTGCACGAGAGTGTTTGGGACTCGCTGAGTCTCAGAACACTGAGTGACGTGTACATATTTTCTATTTTGGAACGACCACAGGTTGTTCTTTGGGTTTTACGGAGTTGGGTATTTTGGGAACGCCACGAGCTAACTAGGAAGACTGAGTGTGTCGGGGTGGAACGTGAAGGAGTTTGTGAAGCATCAGTTTGGGACTTGAAGGAGTTTGTGAACAATTAGTCTGGAAAGTGAGGAAGTTTATGAAGCGGTAGTTTGGAGTCCGAGGGAGTTCGGATGCGTCGGTTTGGAACGAGAAGAAGCGTTTTAAGAGAGATTCGTTGACGATAGAAACAAAGAGTCAGGAACAAGGCACGACAACGAGAAACGACGAAACGTTACGGTTAAAAGGGAACGAGAGCTACGAACGGCTACATCGCAAAGACGTGCTACTTGGCGGCCTTCTTCTGGTCGTCCTCCTCTTCGTCCTTGTCGCTTTACTCGTCGCCGTCCTCGTGCTCGACGAATTCCTCCTCTTCCTGCTCGTCTTCGTCGTCGTCGGCTTCGGACTCCTCGTCGTCGTTACCTGAAGCGTCTTCGCCGTCGGCCGCAGCTTCCTTCTCTTCGTCCTCGCCTTCATCTTCGAACTCGGACCACTCGTCGCGGCGACGTTCCGTACCGGACGGTGGACGGACAGTTGGAACTTCGTACGTTCCTGCGGTGATCTGGGCCATAATGTCGTCTTGAGCCAGCTTGACGGCGTGGTTGTTTACGAGCGTCTGCCACGGTTCCTCGTTCTTCTCACCAGCCCAAGTCACGTTTGGTTTCGTGCTTGACATGGTGTCGCGGCGAACTCGCGCTAAGGCAGCAAGTGAGAGCCGGCTCTTCTCGTCTGCATCCGGATTCAGCGCGTCCGTAGACTCAAACAAAGAGCGCATGCTGGGGTACCCGTAAGTGTCGATATTCGACGGGTCCAGCGCGTTCTCGAGCGTGGCGTCGTAGCGTTCCTTGTCCTTCTGCTTCAGGGTCGCTAGGTCCTTGGTAATGGGTCCGTTGTAGGGGCGGCCATCGCGTGTGGCTCTGCCAGGCTGGCCCCCGAGCCAATACATCTCAGGGCGCTTCTCCAATATCTCGAGAAAGGCATAAAAGCCCCATGTCTCTATGCAAATGCTAGTGAAGGCCCAGCGAGCTTGGACAGCGCGCATCTTCAGCTTACGACGCTGAGTCATGGCCGCTGCAGTGGCAAGAGGAGCGTTTAGGGCCCACTCCCAGAAAGCACGGCGATGGGTCATCCAGAAACGCCAGTGTGCGCGGTACACTTGACTGAACTTGATTGGATCGTACCACATGGGACGTCCGGTCCAAGGGTACGCAAGGCGCCAGGGCTTCTTACCTAGGGCCTCTGCCTTCGCCAAGATGGCAGCAATCGCCCGACGAACGGGAGCAGGAGCAGAGCGACTCACGTCGAGAAGATGGCCGAGCTCGTTGGATGGAACGTGCGCCTTCTTGGGTTTGCTGGCGACGCGAGCCTTCTTAGTGGACGACTTGGAAGTAGAGTCGTCACCGCTGGACTTACGCTTGCCTCGCGCGGGCGACTTAGGCGACTTGGGTGTCTTCTTGGAGGGCGACTTTGACTGCTTGCTCGACGACGTTGTCGACGCCGTAGCAGATCCTGAAGAGGGAGCGGAGTCTGACGGCGCGGGGAGGGCCACGACGGTTCCTTGGAGCGAAGCGTCGGTCTGACCGTTCATGATGTCCTCGGCGAGCTGGTCCAAGAACTGGAGACCCGACGACATGCTGTTGGCGCCCAGGCGCGCGCGCAGCTCGGTCCAGAACTGCTGCTGGAAGACCCGCGCAGTGTCCCCAGGGGTGCCCTGCTCCTCATGGTCAAGGGCGGCGTTGAAGAACGCCCGGAAGCGCCTCAGCTCGGCGGCGGTAAGTCGTGTGGACATGGTGAAGAGCGGATTGTGAAATGAGAGAAATCCGAAAACAGGAAGTTTTCACTTGATGGCTGCCAAGGGGCACGCGAGAAGGTTCGACAGTTGGGACGTGGCGTCGACTGAGGGACGCAATGATGCTTGGTGACTTGGGCGGACAAGGTTTCGGGTGAAGAACCTTCCTAACGGCTAACGGTCTGGAGGATCTGCTGTTGTGACGATGTCACTTGGAAATTGATGACGATGTGGGGAGCGTTAGCAGAATGGGCGGAACAGGCGAACTGGACGATGGACTTCGAAGTGGCGGACGAGATGAGGGTCGTCGGCAGCGCTGTGATGGGGATAGTGATCTGGATTGCAACGACGCCTCTGCGGAACGTGTCGTGGGCGTTCCTCGACGGAACGAGAACGTACGTGCCATCTACTTTTTCTGGTACACTTGCTGCGATCGCTACTTGGTGGCGGCTCGAAACGCCCATGCCGCAGCTGTGCCACCTCCGGAGTACGCGTGCGCGCTAGTAAAGCTACTGTTCTTGGTTCCTATCGCGGTGCTACAGGACTACGAATCCCGCTTTGGGATTACCGGTCGAATGTGCCTTAAGTGGTGTGAGGCGTTCCACCATTCGTGCTGCCTTTACGTTCCAGATGCGAGTCTTTTGCTATGGGGAACGTCCTGCCGGTACGCTCGCGCCACTAGCGAAGCTGTGGTAGCTGTCGTGGATCGAGCTGGAGACTTTATTGTTGGGAGCTACTTGCTGACGTCATTACTACTGTCTATCCTAATCTACCTGCCCCGCCTGGTGTACGAGAGCGTCGAAGGAGTGCTGTGTGGCTGGGATGGGAGTGACGCTGGCTGTGTAGATCGTGGACGTCTACCTGGAGTTTGGAATTGGCTGTTGCTACTGGAATTTGGCTGTGTTCGTTGTCGGCTGCTACAGTTACGGGATGCGATATTATGAAGGGCTCCGGTCGAGCGCTATGGACCAGAATGATAGCGCGGCGAGACGCAAGTGGGAAGGACTGGCTGGTCGTATAGAGCGTCGTGAGGAAAGAGAGCGAGCTAGCGTGGAACGACTGCGAGGCATGCAGGCCGAAGGAACGTCGTCTGGAGTAAGGAACGAGAGTCCTAATGCAAGTGGAACGTCACGTGGGAACGTTCCAGATCTGACTGTGGGAGACACCGTGCGACAGGCTCCGGGCGATGTGGCTCGGCTAGGTCACCGAGCGTCAGTCGGGGAGAATTGTCACGGTGTACAGTTAGACGGTGGATTAACGATGCTGGCTGACTGCCTGCAGAAGGTCTACTCACTCCAGACTCTCCGGACCACGTCCAGGCAAGCGGGACCTGCGGCCAAGACAGTGACGTTCCAAGTGTGAAGTCGTGAAGCAGCTGGTCGTGGCGGGAATTGGAGCTGGACCGCCACGCACGAGGGATCTGCTAAAAGGTAAGAAGCTCTAAAAACCCTTAGCGAAGTGAATTGAGGAAGTCAGTCGTGGATTCCTTCTAACAAGCAACACAAGAATATATCAACTTTTGCATTACTATCCCAGTAGTGTCGCTAATACTACTACCTCCTACGTCGGCCCAAGATACTCACGACCCCGATTAGAGGAACACCGCGACAAAAGTTATAACCACACTGTGATTTGTTTAATAAGAATAGCGCTGACCCTGAGAAGAAGGAAACGCTGCAAGTCGCAGCATGGTGCGTAGTGACGGCAGGAAGTTCCGGATCTTATGATCATTGAGCGCCGCCATTTCACTTGCCCAAAAGAAACCACGGACGCAACAAATTTTGCCGTTTACACTTGGGTTTTGTATCAGAAAAAACAACACGACAGTTGCCTTTGTCGAACAGAAAATTATATATGCCCATAACCAAAGCATTGAGCAACTTGCCTGGTGGAATAACCGATGCGCTTGACCTGGGGCCTACTGCTCCCGCCGTGGCTGATCGGGCGCTGCTCTGCAAGACGCTCAGCCTGAGTTGAGTTCGCAGATGCCTCCACCTTCTGTGCCTTCCACTGCTCGCCAGCTCTGCTATCGCGAACCTCACAATGCTTGTCTGCGCTCTGTGGCCGTCGCTGCCGCGTTCTGGAAGCGTCTGACAGGGGCTCGCTGACGCTCTCGACTGCCAACAGCGCGCAGGTGTTCCAGGGCTTCCACGACGCCTTCTTCCAAGCGTACGACGCCATGTTGGGAGGCGACAGTGTTACAGCGGACGCGTGTCAACTAGCGTTTCTTCAGGATAAATTACTGCCGGCAGTGCAAGATGACGACTCGGAGAAGGAGGAGAACGCAGAGCGCAAGGCCACACTCGTAAAACTGGCCACAAGATAGGAAGAAGACCACGATAGAGCGTGCATAGTGTCGATTAGGGAATTATGGGGACAAAACGAGGAGAAGGAGTGCCTTGCTGACAAGGAAAGGAGACAGTCTTGGGGAGAACACGGTACTCCGAAGTGATGATGCCTATCTAGTGGAATATAATTGTGCTATTTCATATAGAGATAACTTGACTGGTTGGTGGAGAGAACCCCCCCCTCCAGAACACCAGACTGTTTCATTCTTCTCCTTTTATCAAGTCCATCACAAGATCTTCTCCTTTCACCAAGTCCACCACAAGCTCTTTTCCTTTTACCAAGTCCAACACAAGCGTCTTCTCCTTCTACACTCAAGAATTCCTCTCCACTATGGCCGCCTAGACCACTCTACTTTTGTCCTCACTCCATACTGTGCTGCCCTAACAACGCTGAGCAAATCATCCCTCCAACAGGTTATAAGCCCAACGCTCAAACGCAAAGCGCCACCTGTCTCAACAGGTTTAGAACCAACGTCTCGCCAGGGAACAGATGACGGATAGGAAGCGAGCTGGACGCGGCAAGACAACACACCTCCAAGCCACATGATTGGCCCGAAGCCCGATGAGGTTAAGGAGACCTGAGAGAGAAAACGCTCGACGGGCTCCAACTTGCGCTAGGCCACGTTGCCAACTTTGCGCCAGCCACTGAGCTGTAGCGCTGCATGCGCAATTGATCGCCATGCCGGGAGGCCATGTTGCCTTCTACGCCAGAAAACGAGCTGCGCGCGGTGAACAGAACGTCTGCCACGCGGTATCGAGCCAGAGGAGAATCTCCCTGGGCTTCGCACCATACGCACTGCGTATTGAGCCCAAAAAAGCGGCGCATTTCGGTTGTAAAACGAGCTGCGCGCGGTGAACAGAACGTCTGCCACGCGGTATCGAGCCAGAGGAGAATCTCCCTGGGCTTCGCACCATACGCACTGCGTATTGAGCCCGAAAAAGCGGCGCATTTCGGTTGTAATTGCGCCCACAATGATTAGCACACGCATTGGCCCGCTTTAAGCGGAGTACATGGGCAGAAGCGTCGCCCACGCATTGGCTCCGCTATAAGCGGAGGTACTATCGCCCACTGTAATAAGCCCTGCGTAACGAGCCTGCTATAAGCAGAGCGTACGGGCTGTAATATCGTCCACGATGATGTTGGCATTATCATATTACCATCTCCACTAGTACTACAACAAAAGTGGCAGTATACTAGTACTGTAGTACCATTGTTCTACAAGTAGTAGTCAAGCCACCGTGCCTCTGCATATTCAGGCCAAGTGCCATTTTTCGTAGTAATTGTATGATCCAACAACCAGAAGTTTGGATTAAAAAAACGAAAGAAGAGAATCCAAAGATGGCAAGGCAAGCCTTCGAGCCACTGCCATCGACGTTGCTGCATATTGTTCACAAAGACAAATAGAGAAGCGAAATCAAAGTCCAGGCCTGAGCCGCTGTCACTACGACAATCCTATAGAAAAAAGAATATAGAGTGAAAATTCACTACACACACGAAAACGTCAAATTGACAATGCAAACACAAATGATGCCTACTGTTTCAACCAGGTAAAAAAATTGTGTTGAACTCAACCTCAAGAAACTGGGAGGCGGTAATCTGAAAAGATATGCCAAATAAAAATGAGGAGCTGGAAAATAACTTAGTCAAGGTGAAAATGAAAAGCCAAGCACAAAAATGTAAAAGCCTCTGCCGTAAAATGTCTCGACAGATAATGAATGGCATACTACCAAACTTTCGTCGGACATTCAGCTCCCTGAACAGTAAAGATATGCTACGCTTACCGAGCAATAACCCTTTTATGCGTGAGCAATGTCTCTGTCAATTGACTAAACAGTGTGCATGCTTCTCACTATTCGATCAAGCAGAGGTGTGAGTGCAACACGTTACATATAACAGTATTGTGTACACCCCCAAGCAACTTATTTGAGCTCTCGATCCCTAGTGTCCATTTAATCGCCCTCAGAAACTCAGCCCATACAAATTTCTAGTCAGCCAAAATGACGCATGTTCTATTTTATATAGGTTTTTGTATTGGCCGATGGTGGCCGTAAATTGTGTCCAGCCTGACAAATCTTTTTTTTAAATGTGAGCCTCCCTATAAAGTGCAAAAACCGCGAGCGTTAGCACATCCTTGCTATTTTGAAGCATGTTTTGCAACTTGTGTGAAAACCGCACCGTCAAATAATAAAAATTGACTGAGTTATGGGCACTGGACGAGGTGGCCGTATAATTGTGTCCAGGAGTGTATATCAACCATTTCATGAAATTGGGAGACAATTCTATAAGACCTCAGCAACGAAAAGAAAAAGAAAAACGAAACCACACATTGTGAAGAAAAATCCACATACGAAAGAGCAAAATAATGGCAGTTAAAGAAATGAACAAAGCTAAACGCTTACACAAAATATATAAAGATAAATTTAGTGAACAGGTGTACCCTCAAAGGTTTCCTGAGTAGCCAACAGCAGAGCGAACAGGTTTTGATCCTTAAAATTAAAGGTTTTCCTGAAGTAGCTGCTACAAATTCGTATAACTAAAACGATAATAACAACAATCACTACGGTGAACAGGTCTAGTCCTCTAAGGTTTTCCTGAGTAGCCAAAATAACAATGAAAACAAGAAATCAGCACAGTCCCTGCCAAAATAAAAACATGACAAATTTGACAATGACTGCCGAAGGAAAAAGATCATTAATATCAAAACAAGATCTACTTCTTGTAAATGTTCATGTACGTACAGGACTGTTATAAACAGCCACCTGTGGTACATTAAAAACTATCCGATAGATAGAGCATCATACACATTCCTCGATGTGGGAGGCTGTTTGTAACTGGGTACGTAGCCCTAAGTTTACCCTGGTTACATGAAGTGTTCCACGTCATACTTCGGGATATTTGGGACAAAGTACCAAGGTCGTCCAAAGCCAACCATTGGTTGATGACATTGCATTTCTATAGGTGACTTATAGTTTGTATTAAGCCCAATCTTTATCTACCTATAAATATACTCAGCTTACATTCTACCTTAAATAGGTCACTTCGCTCTCTTTTGAATAAAGAGGGGACCTGTGAACTGCCGTTCACTGAGAGTTTGTATACTCTCGGAAGCCAACTTCCTCTAGCGCAAGGTACTGTGTGACCACGTCACACTTGGTAGCACTCGTAGTTAATCCACGCCACCGCGGGTAGACTACCTGAACCTCTCTGAAGTTCTTTGCCATGGATAGGAACGACTTCTCCCATCTGAACGACTCTCAGTTCGAGTCGGTTCGGAAGATGTCAGGCATCTTCGGGATGGAGGCCCTGCAGAGCCTGGTGGTGTCAACACCGGCCGAGCAGCTCGAGCGCGTCAATGCGTTTGACGCGTACGAGCAGGGGCTCATCGCGCATGTGCGGGAGAACCTGCAGGCTCCGGCGGCGGAAGCAAATCCGCCTCACCCGAAGCCAATACAGCTGAAGGTTAAACCGTATGAAGGGAAGGAAGGCGGGAACCTTCACTTCTGGGTCCGAGAAGTAGAGCTCGCGATGGACGCGGCTCTGATCTCGACCGAGCAGCTTCGTGTTGGTTTTGCACTCTACAACCTTAGCGGCCGTGCTAAGAGTTGGGTGTACACACGGGAAACAACATCCCCTGGATGGTTCACATCCTGGACTCAGCTGTGTGAACAGCTCCGAGCCGCATTCCTCCCGGCGAACTACGAGTACCGCCATCGTTCGCGCTTCCTCTCGTGTAAATAAGGGAGGCGTGAGCTGCACGAGTACGTGCAAGCGATACGGGAGCTCACGGCGTCCCTAGTGGGAAACTAACTCAAAGAACACATCAAGATGACTGTGTTCATGGACGGCCTTCGAGTGGACCCCGGACGCACTCAGCTGCTCCGGGTGCAGTCAAACACCCTTGAAGAGGCGATTTAAGTGGCTCTTCAAGAAGAGTACAGCCATCGCCAGACGCGTACGCCGGCCTCAGCGTGGCCTGGGAGTTCCTTGTCGGCTCCCGGTCAAACAAGCCCCAACAGACCAGCTCCCATAGAACTCGGGTCCGTCGAACAGCGTGACATCCACTGCTTCGGCTGCGGGAAGATGGGGCCACTTCAAGCGCGACTGTCCCGCGAAAAGACTTCACAGACGGTCCTTCCCCAACCCCGTCCTCAAGGGTCGCTGGCAGAAGCCAGGATCCCGGGGACAGAGGAACGCCGGGAAACCAGTAGGGGCGGGGCGCCCTACTGGGGAAGAACTAAGTCTTCGTGAAGGGTGTGCGGGTGGCGCGTACCACGGGGACTTAGCCCCTGAGCGTCTTCGCACTCTCGAATCGGCGAAGAGCAGCGGCGGGTTGCTCGTAGTACACGGATGTATACGGGAATACGATCTTCCCTTTAGAATCTTGATCGATTCTGGGGCGTCGAAGAATTTCGCACGCCGCCAGACGGTTGCTCGCAACAGCAACAAGTTGTCCGATGCTTTGAGAGAAAGCAAGGGCAACGGGACGGTGTCAGTGCGACTGGCCGACGGGAAGGTCGTCACTGTCTCCAACGTCCAAGTGAATCTGGCCGTCAAGTTTGAAGACTTTGACAGCCTCGAACATTTCACTGTTCTCGATATGGATCCATATGATATGATCCTGAGCATGCCCTGGCTTGAGAAGCACGAGCCCTGGATCGACTGGCGAGGCAAGGCAATCGGTGCCAGCCGCCCTGCGCAGTCCGACAGAGTATTGGTGAGTCATGTTCCCACCTCTGTCAGGACCCGGGGCGCCCGCAAGGGCTGCCAGGGTACCAAAGCATCCGGCAGATGCTTGGGAGTCGTCGACGTATATGACGACTCCGAGGATGTTTTGATGATGGCAGCGCCCAGAGACGCGCTCGCCAAGTGGGTAATTTAGGTCCACAGGCGGGTAACTTAGATCTGCAGACACTTGCAGCTGTCACGAACACGGAGAACTGCGTGTTCAGAGTGGGTAACAGAGTTCCACACGGTCGCCCAGACCTTAACTGAAGAGGAAGACGGCGGATACGCTTCCTGTGTGGGTAACACAGTGCCACACGAGGCCACGAGTGCCTCGGATGTCGTAGCGACGACATCCCTAGACGTGAGCAGCAAAGCTCCACGTCACGGTCGCCGTTGACGACGCCGCCGCCGCCCCAAGTCGGATCCGAACTTCGTTCAGATCGAAGTCGCATCAAGCGACTCGGAGTCCAGGGCCCGGGCTCCTCCGACAAGGCCGGTAGAAGACTGTTATCACATCTTCGATGGCGAGACCGGTTTACCCGTCAAGGCATCTGGTGTCCACTTGGAACCGTTGCCAGAGGTTGCAGAGATACTGAACCTCGAGGAGATGACGGTCGAGTCTTTCCTGGCCACTCTCAAGGCTGGAGAGATTGCCGAGATGGTGCTCATGAGACCTGAGACCACTCGGGAGGAGCTGAAATCCTCCTCTGTTTTGGACGAGAACGTCCTGGAAGACCTGAACAAGCAGCGTCAGGCGCGCTTGGGTTCTGAGGTTCTTAAGAACCCCAAGGATCCGGTGTATCCTTTGGTGACGGAGTATGCGGACATGGTGAACAAACACCCACCGACCCAACTCCCACGGCATCGAGGCGTACGGCATGAGATTGATCTCGTGCCTGGCACAAAGTATTGTGTCACGAGGCAATGGCCTCTCCCGCACGAATAGTGCGAGCTCATTGATGCCTTCTTTGCCGCGAAAGCGAAGGCAGGCATGGTGCGGGAGTTGAAATCCCAGCACTCGACGCCAACTTCCTGCGTTCGGAAGTCGAAAGGAAAGTGGCGTCTAGGTTTACGCTTATAACAAGCTGAGCAGCGCAACGGTGCCGGCCCAAACACCAATCCCACGAAAGGATGCGTTGTTAAACAACATGGCCGGAAGCGTACTGTACAGTGCGCTGGATTTTGTAGACGGATACTACCAGATCCAGATGCGAGAGAGCGACGTCCCGCTCACCGCGGTGAGCACTCCAAGCGGCATGCTTTGGGAGTGGCTCGTCATGCCGCACGGCTTGTCTAACGCCCCGGCGACGTTCAACTGCCTGGTGACGCAATTGTTCCGCCCACTACGTGCCTTCGTACATACGTACTTCGACGACATCTCCGTCCATAGTCGTGCCGAGGGAGGAAATATGTCCATGGAGGTGCATCTGGGGCACCTCCGTCGAGTGTTGGACGTGATGTGAGCGAACAAGCTCTACACCAACATCGACAAGTGCATCTTCGCGTAACCAGAGATTAAGGTTCTCGGTTGCTTCGTAAGCAACGTGGACGTTCGGGCTGACCCAGAAAAGGTCAAGGCCATAGCAGCATGGCCAACGCCCCGATCCCAGAAGGATCTTCGAAAGTGGTTGGGCTTGGCCAACTTCCTTCCCAGGTACAGAGCAGGGTATGCGGGCTTCACTAAGCCCTTGTCGGGCCTCCTTCAGAAGGACGTCGACTGGCACTGGGAGCAAAAGCACCAGGAT
This sequence comes from Phytophthora infestans T30-4, assembly GCF_000142945.1. Classification (NCBI taxonomy): domain Eukaryota; phylum Oomycota; class Peronosporomycetes; order Peronosporales; family Peronosporaceae; genus Phytophthora; species Phytophthora infestans. Next base: position 314,493 of record NW_003303674.1, on the reverse strand, counting down.
GCCTTTGACAGCATCAAGCCCAGTCTCCAAGAGGCCCCAGTCCTGGATCTGCCGAACGAGACGAAGCCGTTTAGCGTCATCTGCGATGCGTCCAATTACGCCATCGGGTGTGCGCTGCTGCAGGCCAACACGGCTGGACATGAGCGAGTCATCTCGTTCCCGTTCAGGCAGGTCAAAGCCGCCGAACGGAGCTACCCTGTCCATGACAAGGAGCTCCTGGCAATGAAGTATGCCCTTGTGAAGTTTCGGGCTCACGTTCTGGGTTCATGGCCCTTCGTGATCTACACAGACCACGCATCCTTGAGGACAGCGACGAATTCGCCTCACCCCTCCCAAAGGATGGTGAGGTGGGTGTCCTTCTTCACGGAGTACAACTTACGCGTCGATTACAAGCCGGGCAAGCTCAACGTGCTTGCGGACGCCCTCGCTCGGCGACCTGACTATGGGTTGGCCCACATCACACGGGTGACGACGGATCTATATGATCGGATACGCATGGCGTATCGGGACGATGAGGCTGTCGCGCCTATCGTCAAGTTCCTCGCGGCAGGAACAAGCGCGAAGTCCGACTGGCTTTCGTCGTGATAGCGCTCCCGGCTCCACTGGTATGAGCTGACGGATGGCCTCCTCAATTACCGGGTGGATCCCAATGAACCTCCACGGGTGGTCGTACCCAACGACGTGGATCTGAAGTTTGATATCCTCGCGGAGACGCACGACGCGCCTTCCAGCGACCACTTGGTCGCGAGAAGACCTTCCTATCGGTCTCTTAGGCCTTCTGGTGGTCCCACATATACAAGTGGGTCGCCCGATACGTGAAGACATGTGAAACATGTCAGCAGGTCAAACCCGCCGGGCACTCTTCGGCTCCACTACAGTACCGGCTGACTGTTAGCAGTCAATCAGTCTAGACTTCATATTTGGGCTTCCCGCCGACGGACACGGCAACACTGGAATTTTGGTGTTCATGTGTCGGCTGAGTAAGATGGTACATCTTGCTCCAGTTCCCGTCACTGTTACGGGCGAACAAACCGCAAGGTTGTTCGTCGATGGCGTGTTCCGCTATCACGGTCTCCCGGAGACGATTGTCTCGGACCGAGACCCGCGGTTCACTGCTGCGTTTTGGTAAACGCTGTTTCCTTTACTGGGAACTCGTCTACAGATGACCACTGCGGACTATCCGCAGACAGACGGCCAGACAGAACGCGTCAATCGAGTGCTCGAGGACACTCTGCGCAGTGTGGGCGCGGCAGCACCACGTACGTGGTCGACGCAGCTTCCAGTTGTTGAGTTTGCGCTCAACAACGCGGTGCACGCGTCCACGGGGTTTACGTCGTTCTACTTGAACGGCTTCCGTCACCCCAGAGTGCCTCTCACTCTTCGAGGAGACACCGACTCCTCTATTATAAGTGGGGGAGAGGCTCGGAAAGCCCTTTCCTCCCAGGTCTCGGATGGGAGACCCGTTTCACTGTGGAAACAAGTGGAATACTTTATGGATACCAAGCTGAGCGTTGTCAGCAGGGTCCGCGATGCCATGGCAGCGGCCCAGGATAAACAAAAGGAGTACTCCGACAAATATGGAAGAGGAAACTTAAGTGTATTTAAAGTGGGGGACTTAGTGATACTAGACACGAGGAACCTACCTCTTGACACTGTCAGCTCTGTCGGCAGCAACAAGCTGAAGCACCGCTTTCATCGGACCATTTGCAGTCCTGGGCAGACATGGTGCGTCGTACACCATCGACCTGCCTAAGTCAATGACGACGCTTCCCGACGTTCTATGCTGGACGTCTTAAGCTGTACTTTGATCCGC
>NW_003303674.1:294919-312369 GCF_000142945.1 Phytophthora infestans T30-4 | reverse complement strand
CCACAGGCTTCGTGTCCATAATCATTTATAGTCGATAGCGTTCCATTTCCGATACCCTCGCCAATGGGTGATCTTCCGAAGTTTTCTGTCACCTGTGTGCCGCGCCCCCCTGTGGTGGCTCCATCTACCGCGTTATCACGCTATCGTGCATTAACAATGTGGTTATGCTGTCTATGCTATCGTGATCGCATAGTATATATGTTTTGCCAATGTTATCGCGCTCTACGATGGTTCCGTGTTTCGCAGTGTGCAATCGTGGTCTCCAGAAGCGTTTCCCCGCGATTTTGTGGCTGGTCGGCCGTCCGGGTAAACGTGTTTTAATGAAGTATCGTCCTCAGTGGCCCGGCAATATCAGGTTCTACAGTGCTATCGTGCTCAGTGGCTCGGTGATCTCCCGTGGCTGTTTGTTCTCCCATGTTTTAGTGGCTGTCCCATCGTCCATGCTATCCTGTTATCTCTTGGTGTCGTGGCTGGTCTGTCGTCCAAGCTTTCGTTATCTACAGTAGTATCGCGCTCCCCAGTGAGCTCCGGTTCTACCCTAGTATCGTGTTTCAATACTCGACAACCTCCCGTTAATGGTCTTCCGCGGCTTCATGTTTGGTCGGTCTACTGTGCTCCGTGTTCAGCCGTGGTGCTATGGGAGAATTTCTGTCCGTGCACTCTTACCGTTACGTGTTCTACCGTGGCTTCGAGCGTGCGTGCTCTTTCGTAGCCCGTGCTTTTCAGCAAGCTGGGGTGTCTATGCAGTTAGTTCCCTTCTGTGGCCCGTACGCTCCCGTCATATTCTTGTCCTTCTGTCCTTTTCATGGCTGCATGCACTTCCATATTTCACGCTACGTAAAAAAACTTCGTGGTTTGCATCGGCTAAGTCTTCTATCATCGTCCATGACCTTCCGTGTCTCGTGTTGCTCTTCTATCCCATCGTCTACATAGTGTGGGTCGGTGTTACTTCGTTTTCGTGTTCTTGCTCAGTCACGTGCCTCCGCGCTAACTTAAACACAAACGCCGTTCCCATTTTTTATGTACGCTACATAGATAAGTTGAAAAAATTACACAATATCTTAAGGTAGCACACTACTTTTTCCTGGGGGTGCAGGGGTGTAAGCCACAATAGTCATATTTTAAAGTTTTCACATTATTAACTATAGTAATACAATTGTGATTTATTTTCTAGCGCTGAAATAACTATTATGTGTACTATTACTACAAATAATTGCAGGAGAAAATATGAAAATTATTTAAAAAAAAGTGTTACGCAAAATAAAATTGTAGGTGAAATTATTAGAAAAGTACTACGAAGCCTAAAATATCATTCTAAAATCAATACGTACTAAAGTTTCGATTGAGGAAAAAATATGAGTCACCGAAGACTACAATTTTTTTCAACAGTTCCTACGACGCTATAGTACGTGTGTGCGCATTGGCGCCTTCTATCGATGCTAACTAACGCGCACACAGGCAGCGCCCTTTGCGTCGAGAGGCGCTCCGCGGATGAAAATGAGAGCAACATGAAATTTGAACGGTGCATATAAGTACGATGTGTACGCCACATATAATGTAAACACCACATATTGCTATTTTAGCGAATCAAAGCCGCCTTCGCTGCGCTCGGCAGCCAGTAGAACGCCCGCATTAGCGTGAGTTTTATCATCCCTAGCCCGTTACGGACGGACACCGTGCTAGCATTGATACTTTAGGACTAGTCGGTCGCCGCCGCTACGCGACAGAGGTGGCAGGCTTAGTCCCAGAGGCAATGGGCTCCCGCCTTCGCTGCGCTCCGGCGTAAACATGATTTATATAAACGTGTTGTACCAAATGCATATGTAATTGAACATTCCTACTCCGAGCCAGAGATCTGCCTGTAGACAATGTTCTGGGTGTAGATCCCATCCTCCTCCTCCAGCTTTGGGTACTCGACCAGCACCTTGATCCTTGATCTTGAAGTCACTCGCGACATCGCAACGTACAGCTGCCCGTGGGAGAAGCAAGGTGTAGCCCCAAGTACTGCACCGTTTGTCCTTGCGCTTTGCTAGTGGTCATCGCAAAGGCCGGTTGGACAGGAAACTGCTTGCGTCTCAAATGAAACGGAAAGCTCCGAATGTCTCCGTCACTGATGAAAACAATGCGGGGAATCAACACATGTTGCCCTTGTCGCTCACCTGTCATGGTTGTGGCGTGGATGACATGTGGCTTGAGGGCCACGATTCGAAGCCGTGTTCCGTTGCACAGCCCTAGATCTGGATTTAAGTTCCGCATCATCATGATAGGCATTCCTACCTTGAGAGTCAACTTGTGGGGAGGCATTCCACTGATATCCATCGAGTGGAGTACCTCCTGCTCGAAGAAATTGCCGTCACCGTCGTCTTGTACAGAGTCGGAAGACATGTATTTCCGCGCCTGTCCAGTTAATCGATCGGTCACCGCTTCATCGATGCGGTGCACGATTGCGTTCGTGGTCGTGATGATCGTTCGGTTAGCGAAATACTCGTCGGTAGAAACCTCGGGGTTGTTAATCTCGCCATACATATCGTCAATGATCCGATCCATGCCTCTTGGAATAACGCCCGGACGAACTTCCTGGTCCTCGTCCTCAGGCACAGGTGGATTCTCAATCAGCGTATCGCGCGGGATCTTCATGTAATCGCTTCCTAGAGAATAATTTACATCATGCCTTCCCTCCCCGACTTGGAGCAGGAACTCGGAGAACCCAGCCATTTCCTCAGCACTGTCCGCAGTATCAGCTGTGCGCACTCGCATGTTTTCCGTAAGACGGAACGTCTGGAATTGGGGCCACAGTCTAGACGACTTGAGGCAAGCGTCAATTGTCTCGACGGGTGTTCCATTCTTTACGACGGGGAGAATCTGGCGAACCCCCCCCCCCCCGAAAGTACAAGCACTTTCCCCCCAAAAGGCTCGGTGTCGCTGTCAAGTATGTCCCGCAGTGTTCTGTCTACTGCCTCGAATGCGTGGCGATGGGCCATAGGTGCTTCGTCCCAAATAATCAAACTTGCATGCTTGATGAACGCCTGAATATGGGAGTTCTTCCTGATACCGCACGTCGAGCTCTCGTTCAATTTCAAAGGGATCTTGAATGTAGAATGAGCTGTCCTACCACCCATGAGCAAAAGCGAGGCAATACCGCTAGACGCCACAGCGATGGCGATTTTCCCCGAGAGTCTGACTTTGGCCAGTATGTTTCGAAGCAGTGTAGTTTTTCCAGTACCACCCGGGCCATCGACAAAAAATAACTTCTTGGCTTCCTGAGAACAGTCTACCGCTTCAATAATCTGATCGTAAACCACCCGCTGTCCTTCGTTCAGCTGATCTTCTGTATTTACAGTCGCCTCCAAAGCTGACGCATCGTATCCAGTGAGCTCACGTCGAAGTAAGCTGTTTTGGCGAAGCGATTCACGGATCAATGTTGGGAGCGATTCCAACTGAGGAAGCTCGTCGAAGTCAGCTACCGCATACCCACTCGATTGAAGTAGATCTTGAATGCTCGTCAGCGTTTCAAATTCGACCAACGCCGACTTGAAGGGGTCCATCAAAGCCTGTTGTTTTCGTGCGAAGTCTTGGGAAAGATCCGCGAAGAACAGATCCCATAGAACACCAACATTTGCTGGAGCTGAATACACCAGAATGGTACGAAGAGCTGGCGTAGTTGATACGGCATTCGGAACTCAGCCGCTTCCCTCAAACACGAAACCCACTCGTCGTCATTCTCCAAGTAGCCAGCCTCCCGCGCCGCAATTTGGAATGTGGGGCAGACAATTCCGTTAACCGTTCTCAAGTCTTCAAACGACGTTGGGCCTCTACGCTGACAGAGCAGTAGCCGAAGATAGCACCGCTTCATATCTCGAGGAGACACGTGAATCATGCGATCAACTGCAGCTTGATATTGTTTCCGGCGAACCCACCTTTTCGGTTGCCCTTTCTCCGGCGCTTTCCAGCAGAACTCGTTAGGGATGTCCTGATACAACATCGTCCTGGCAATATGATTCTGAGGCTCTTCACTCGCACACAACTCAAAGCGTCTGGTCAGCATCGTGTGACTACCACGTTCCAAAACCGCCTCCGGGTTTTCTGTCTCGCGAAAGCAAATTGTCTGGCCTGACTCGAGATGAACCGTTAGCTGTGTCACCGCATGGGATCTCGCATGAATCGTGAAATCGAGCAGGCGCATGCAAGCTTCCACCGGAGAAATATACCGGGCGCTCAAGAAACGTAGAATTTCATTTGGTTCTCGACGCGCACTCTGTTGCCCTCCTCGGACTTCTTCCACAGTGAGTATAGCCATGTCGGGTCATTTGTACGCATACTTGTACAGGTATTTAACCGCAGTTATATCCGTGCACACTTCGACATTGATGTGGTACTTGTACTTCTGGGATAAGTACGGGCTGTACGGTACAACCCACTGGTTGATCGTAGCATTGTCGTATTCCCTGCCATTGAACTTTAGAACACCTTCTTGCCGTCGATGTCGTCTGTACACTGGATAACCATTGGCATTGGCTTGTGTAACTTCTGCTAACGGCTTCGGATACCCCTTGGTGCACTTGCCGTCCTTCATACACGCGCAGGAAGGGTTTGCAGGCCCGCATGGACTATGGAGCATGCATGACATGACCGTCTCATACAGCTGAGGGTTTGTATCCTTTTGTGGGATCTCAGCGCATACCATCTTGTCTACGATCTCGCGCGTTCGAGGTTTGTCTTCGTCAGCCAGAATAATCAATACGTGAGCGTGGGGGAGCCCTCGTTTTTGATACTCGACAACGTAAATACTCGCTCTCACCCGCCCAAAGACGCCTTGGTTTTAATCATTGAATGTCGCTTGCCGTTTCTGCTGCCACACACGAGCCACGATGTCTGGTCGATCTTGAGCTGTCTGGATATCGGAAGGTATTGCTTCAAGAATCTCGTCCCACTTGGGGTTGCACTTTTCCGTCAGGAAGACGTCGGGCCGTCCATACTTCCGAACAATTGCCATCGAATCTTGATACGACTTGTACATGGACCGCGGGCTACCCAGGTGTGAAGCCGGTAGTATGATACGCTTGCCAACCTGATTAAGAAAGTGGGTTGGTCGTCCTCTGCTGCCTCCGTCCCGATCCGGGTGCACCAATCTGTTCTGGGCCCGGTCATATTCCGACAGCAGCACTTCTCCTTCCGCCAGAGCCAAAGTATCCTCATTGAGCAAAGCGTCTTGAACACCCCTGTATTGATCGGCGCGAAGTGTTTTCTGATTGTCGGCCACCCAGCGAAGCTGTTCTTGTTCACATTTTGCACGCTGATCTACACACCACTGTTGAAATAGTCGCCCGCCTTGGTGGAGAGCGGACTGATCATCCACTTTCTGATGAAGGCGGAACGCGACGTGTTCACGAAGCGACATCGCTTTCTTGTTTCGATACTCAACACCATTCGCGAACTCGTCTGTGTAGGTCCAGCCTTTCTCTCATATGGAAGGAGAAGAGGGTATTGAAGTGAATCATAATCGGCGTGGGTCTCGTACAAACGTAGCAGCCTTTGATCGCGTGTAAAGAGCAGTAGATCCCGAGGCTGAGCCAGGCTGCCATTCTCAATGAGAGTCGCAGCCACCCCAGACACAGTGGGGCGATTATGCGTCCTCGGTCGCGAGGAGTTATCATGCAGACGGAAGACCAAATCTACTGGAGCCTCCGTGTTGTGTTGACGCACTTGCTGCCCAAAGTGGAGGAACCGTTGCGCTAATGGGTTGTGCTCTGCCATCATTTTCTCGATATCTAGTAGTGCAACATGATCCAGATCCGCGAATATACCAAGACGTCGCTCCGCGCGGCGTTGCATGTCTGGATCCACAATGTAGATCTGAGCAAACTTTGGAGCTACCCGCGCGCCTGTCCGACGGTCTATGTGGGGGAGGAGAGACCCTAGGTAGTGCCCCATAGCCCCTTGAATGCGATATGTGTACACGCCGTGTGTACCCGCAACGCTCTCGTCTTGATGTACATTTTGAAACGATCGGTTTGAGCACGAAGCACCAATCGACGTAAACGCGAAGGCTTGATTGTAGGCACGAATTTGACGGCGGAACTCTGGATCTCCGTACAACTGAAGCAACGTCCGTGGCGCGGGGTGCAGTGGAGGTAGTTTTACCCTCCCTGCCAGACAGCATGATATTGCCGACTCGCCTGGCCACTTCCAAGCATTGCAGATCGGACAAACGTTTGTGGCCGGGAGCTTGTGACGACCGTTCACCACGTCGTTACCCGTTATCATGGACTAGTCGAAGTCTTCAAGGGATATTAGCGCGTGTCCATGACGGGTGCATTGGCGTCTAGTGCGCACCCGCTCGAGCTCCTGTTGGCGCTCTTCTTCTGTCTGGCGGGATCGTCGATCCGCATGTCGTTGCCGGTCTAGCTCATGTTCGACTTCCCGTTCCTGTTCAGACTGCTCCGCTCTGTGTTCTGCGTGCTGCTCCCTGTTAGTTGCCCGAAGTGCGGAAAGATCATTTTCATCCATCAACTGTCGATTCTCAGCGCGAGACAGAGCATTGATCTCTCGCTCGCAGTCACGATCGTGTTGGCTCAAACCAGCACGTCTTTCTTGTAGTCGGGTTCTCGCTTGCTTACGTCGTTCGCTAAGTTCCTGACCGCGCAATTGGGCTCTACGGTCGCGTTTACGTTCAGCGTCTTTCTTATGAGTACGATCACGCTGAGAGAGCGTCATCTTGGCTCTTCTGGTACGGGCCCTCTCAGCATCCCCGGCACGGCGGCGGTCTATGTGGGATAGTGTATCGCTGTTTCCGCGAGCGCGCTGCCCAAGCGAGACAGGGGTTCGCTCTTGAACAGTAGCTTGTAGTACGACAGGCACTGCCAATGAAGCCACCTCGGTGGCACCCGCTATATACGCTGCCTCCATCTGGGCCGCAAACCGGCGCTGATGTACCGCAGGATCGGACTCTTCCGTCTTCTCCTCCTGCTCTTCAACACGATCAGCCGGAACTTCCGTCGCTTCTGTGACTTCTGTCTCGTCTTGGTGCACGCTGAGAGCCTTCAGCTCTTTGTTCAAGTCATAGCGCTTCTTCCTTCGTTTGGTTTGACGCCGTTTCCGTGCTTCCTTTTCCTCTTGGATGGGTGTCGCGTTAATGTGTTCATTCTCGCGCAGACCCTCCTCGAGCTCCTCACGGGTCCTTTATCGCTTAGTTCGAGCCATAGTGCTGTGAACACGTTAACGTGACGCGTTAGACAATGTCTAAGTACACCACACGTAGCAGTAGTTTTCATAAAGTAGGGTGTGCGGACATCTGCGGACTACCCGGGATTGCTTGCTCCCATCAAGGTTATATCCGATCACTTATTTCACAGGGGCCGTGATGCCCGGAGCGGTTTTAGTCGCAAAATTGTGCAGTGGAATCTTCAGGGTTGGACCCCCAGATAGTACTATAGCTTGAGGTGCGCTATCCTTTTGCCAAAAGGCGGCCGTTAATTGCAAAGGCTGGCTATTGATAGGCTATTACAGCCCCCATCCCATCTGTCGGTTAAAAGAGGCCAGTTACGGTACCCCTCCTGACCAACTGCACGCATGCAATGTGCGTGCCCATCAACCACCATTAACGACCTGCTCAACTGGTTCGCTGTCGGGTTTGCGGTCAATGGACCGGGTGCCAAATGTGCTCTCGCGCAGAGTGGGCGGTGGGATAAAGCCCTAAGAACCCAGAGGGCTCTGGAGCTAAATCCCCATAGCACGGCTACCTACTTGCAGGATAAAATCCCGCAAGTTATAAGCTACCCCCTAAGCAGCCCCAGGAACCTCGGACTATCTGTGTATGTGTGTCTTGCTAGCTACTAATGCAAACTAACATACGTACACGCAGCGTACCTTGAGTAGCGTGGCGTTCCGCGGCTTCCGTTTTGAAAATGGGGCAAAACGAAATTTGAACGGTGCATTAAGTACGATGTGTAGACCACATATAATATGTACACCACATATTGCAATTTAGTGAATCGAGGCCGCCTTCGCTGCGCTCGGCAGCCATTAGAACGCCCGCATTTGCGTTACATTAATTAGCCCTAGCCGCGGACGGACGTACGGACGGACAGACAACACACTCCACTAGATGGGGTAGACTAGCCGTTCGCTGCCGCTACGCGGCGGAGTGGCATGGTTTGTTGGAGATGAGGTGGCCGCAAATTTAAGTGCTTCTTGGTGTCGCGTGCTTTGTGAGCGTCGTTCACCCCAGTATGTCGTGGCTTCGTGTACTTTAACCACTTATCATTCCGTAGTCCCGTATAATATCGTGGTCCCGTCCGCTTTCGTTACCTCGTACTCCAGGTTGAATGTCATGTTCTTCAATGAGCTGCGCTCTTCCGTGATCATCCCGGCATCGTGGTTTCCTGTTCACCCGTGGTCCATGATGCTTAGTGCTTATGGGTCCTTTCGCTTGGGATCATGCTCTTTAGTACGCCCTCTTTCGTGGCTGCTTATAATTCCCTGTATGCAAACGTTTCGTGGGCAGCACCGGCTTCGTGGTACATTGTCTTCTGTGGCCGCAGGCCTCCCATCACCGGTACCCTAGCCGAAAGGTGCTATTCCGTGATTTGGTGCCTCCATGCAGTCGTGTTGTTCCGTCGCTCATGTATTGTGCTCTCCTGGTGAGGCCCCATCGACCGCGGTATCACGCTATCGTGCAATCACGGTAGGTAATGCTGTCTATGGTATTGTACTCACGTTGTGTATCTGCGCTGTCCGTGTCATCGTGTTCAATAATGGCATCGTGCTTCACAGTGTGCAGTCGTGGTCACCCTAAGCGTCCCCCCCCGTGTAGTTCGTGGCTGGTCCGCCGTCTGTGCAAGCGTGTTCTAATATACTACTGTCCTACACGGCTCGGTAAGCTTAGGTTCAATACTGGTATCGTTCTCCGCGGCTCTGTGATTTTCCGTGTATAGCTCCGCGACTGCGTTCTCCCATGGCTTAGTGGCACAGTTCATGCTATCGTGCTAGCTTGTGGTGTCGCGATTGGTCGTTCGTCAATGCGATCGTTAGCTACCGTAGTATCGTGCTGTGAGACTCGGTGAGTTCCGGTTCATCCCTTGTCTCGTGCTCTAATGCTCGGTGATTTTCCCTTTGTGTCTCGTGGTCACGTGTTTGGTCCGCCTATGTGCTCCGTGCTCCACCGTGGCGCTATTGGAGAATACGTTTCGGTGCACTCTTACCGCTACGTGCTCTACCGGTGCTTCGAACGTGCGTGCTCTTCCGTAGCCACCCTTTTTAGCATGCTGGGGTGTCTGTATATCTAGTTCCCTTCCGTGGTCCGTTTGCTCCCGTCATATTCTTGTCCCTCTGTCCTTTTCATAGCTGCGTGCACTTCCGGCTTTCACGCTACGCATAAAAATTCGTGGTTTGCATCGGCTAAGTCTTCTATCATCGTCCATGGCCTTCCGTGCTACGTGTTGCTCTTCTATCCCATCATCTACATAGCGTGGTTCGGTGTTCCTTCGTGTTTCGTGTTCTTGCTGAGTCACGTGCCTCCGCGCCAGCTGAATCAAAAACGCTGATCCGATTTTGTTTGATGTACACAACAGATATTGTTGGAAAGATCACAGAATATCTTAAGGTCGCACACTACGTGTGCAAATACAGAGGAAGATGATACTTTTTCCCGGGGGCAGTGTGGGGCGCAGGGGTGTGTCGGGTGGGAAGCCACAATAGTCATATTTTTTTTAGTTTTCACATGATCAATAATAGTAGTAGAATTGTAACTTATTATCTAGTGCTAATTTAATTATTATGTGTACTACTACTACAAATATCTGCTAGAAAAATATGATAGATATCTCCTTAGAATATTACTACTCAAAACTGTTTTGTAAGTTTTATTATTAGAAAGTACTGCGAAGCCTAAAATATCATTCTAAAACCAATAAGTACTAAAGTTTCGATTGAGGCCGAAATATGAGTCACAAAAGCCTACAATTTTTTCAACAACTCCTACGACGATATATTACGTGTGTGCGCATTGGCGTCTTCTACCAATGCTAACTAATGCGCACACAGGCAGCGCCCTTTGCGTCGAGAGGCGCTCCGCGGCTGAATGTGAGAGCAAAATGAAATTTGAACGGTGCATATAAGTACGATGTGTAGACCACATATAATGTGTCCACCACATAATGCTTTTTAGCCAATGAGGGCCGCCTTCGCTGCGCTCGCCAGCCAGTAGAACGCGCGTATTTGCGTTACATTTTAAAACCCTAGCCGCGGACGGAAGGACGCAAACACATTTCACTAGAGCGGTAAGACTAGCCGCTAAGTGGCGGAGTGGCATGGTTTGTTGGAGATGCGGTGGCCGCAAATTTAAGTGCTTCTTGGTATCGCGCACTTTGTTAGCGTCGTTCACCCCAGTAGGTCCTGGCTTCGTGTACTTAACCACTTACCATCCCGTAGTCTCATGTGGGCCCGTATAATATCGTGGTTTGGTACCCCGTACAACAGGTTGGATGTCATGTTCTACAGTGGCCGGCGCTCTTCCGTGATCTTTCGGGCTTCGTGGTTCCCTGCTCACCCGTGCTGGATTTGTGAACTCATTCTCTCACAGTGCTTAGTGGCTGTGTGCTAGCTCCTTTGGTCTCATGCGCTCCCGTAGTACGACCCTCTTTCGTGGCTGCTAGATATTCCGTGTTCTCAAGGGTTTACGTGGATTCCACAGGCTTCGTGTCCATAATCATTCATAGTCGATAGCGTTCCATTTCCGATACCCTCGCCAATGGGTGATCTTCCGAAGTTTTCTGTCACCTGTGTGCCGCGCACCCCTGTGGTGGCTCCATCTACCGCGTTATCACGCTATCGTGCATTAACAATGTGGTTATGCTGTCTATGCTATCGTGATCGCATAGTATATATGTTTTGCCAATGTTATCGCGCTCTACGATGGCTCCGTGTTTCGCAGTGTGCAATCGTGGTCTCCAGAAGCGTTTCCCCGCGATTTTGTGGCTGGTCGGCCGTCCGGGTAAACGCGTTTTAATGAAGTATCGTCCTCAGTGGCCCGGCGATATCAGGTTCTACAGTGCTACCGTGCTCAGTGGCTCGGTGATCTCCCGTGGCTGTTTGTTCTCCCATGTTTTAGTGGCTGTCCCATCGTCTATGCTATCGTGTTATCTCTTGGTGTCGTGGCTGGTCTGTCGCCCATGCTTTCGTTATCTACAGTAGTATCGCGCTCCCCAGTGAGCTCCGGTTCTACCCTAGTATCGTGTTTCAATACTCGACAACCTCCCGTTAATGGTCTTCCGCGGCTTCATGTTTGGTCGGTCTACTGTGCTCCGTGTTCAGCCGTGGTGCTATGGGAGAATTTCTGTCCGTGCACTCTTACCGTTACGTGTTCTACCGTGGCTTCGAGCGTGCGTGCTCTTTCGTAGCCCGTGCTTTTCAGCATGCTGGGGTGTCTATGCAGTTAGCTCACTTCTGTGGCCCGTACGCTCCCGTCATATTCTTGTCCTTCTGTCCTTTTCATGGCTGCATGCACTTCCATATATAAGCCTACAATTTTTTCAACAACTCCTACGACGATATATTACGTGTGTGCGCATTGGCGTCTTCTACCAATGATTACTAACGCGCACACAGGCAGCGCCCTTTGCGTCGAGAGGCGCTCCGCGGCTGAATGTGAGAGCAACATGAAATTTGAACGGTGCATATAAGTACGATGTGTAGACCACATATAATGTGTCCACCACATAATTCTTTTTTAGCCAATGAGGGCCGCCTTCGCTGCGCTCGCCAGCCAGTAGAACGCGCGTATTTGCGTTACATTTTAAAACCCTAGCCGCGGACGGAAGGACGCAGAACACACTCCACTAGAGCGGTAAGACTAGCCGCTAAGCGGCGGAGTGGCATGGTTTGTTGGAGATGCGGTGGCCGCAAATTTAAGTGCTTCTTGGTATCGCGCACTTTGTTAGCGTCGTTCACCCCAGTAGGTCCTGGCTTCGTGTACTTAACCACTTACCATCCCGTAGTCTCATGTGGGCCCGTATAATATCGTGGTTTGGTACCCCGTACAACAGGTTGGATGTCATGTTCTACAGTGGCCGGCGCTCTTCCGTGATCTTTCGGGCTTCGTGGTTCCCTGCTCACCCGTGCTGGATTTGTGAACTCATTCTCTCACAGTGCTTAGTGGCTGTGTGCTAGCTCCTTTGGTCTCATGCGCTCCCGTAGTACGACCCTCTTTCGTGGCTGCTAGATATTCCGTGTTCTCAAGGGTTTACGTGGATTCCACAGGCTTCGTGTCCATAATCATTCATAGTCGATAGCGTTCCATTTCCGATACCCTCGCCAATGGGTGATCTTCCGAAGTTTTCTGTCACCTGTGTGCCGCGCACCCCTGTGGTGGCTCCATCTACCGCGTTATCACGCTATCGTGCATTAACAATGTGGTTATGCTGTCTATGCTATCGTGATCGCATAGTATATATGTTTTGCCAATGTTATCGCGCTCTACGATGGTTCCGTGTTTCGCAGTGTGCAATCGTGGTCTCCAGAAGCGTTTCCCCGCGATTTTGTGGCTGGTCGGCCGTCCGGGTAAACGTGTTTTAATGAAGTATCGTCCTCAGTGGCCCGGCGATATCAGGTTCTACAGTGCTACCGTGCTCAGTGGCTCGGTGATCTCCCGTGGCTGTTTGTTCTCCCATGTTTTAGTGGCTGTCCCATCGTCCATGCTATCGTGTTATCTCTTGGTGTCGTGGCTGGTCTGTCGCCCATGCTTTCGTTATCTACAGTAGTATCGCGCTCCCCAGTGAGCTCCGGTTCTACCCTAGTATCGTGTTTCAATACTCGACAACCTCCCGTTAATGGTCTTCCGCGGCTTCATGTTTGGTCGGTCTACTGTGCTCCGTGTTCAGCCGTGGTGCTAAGGGAGAATTTCTGTCCGTGCACTCTTACCGTTACGTGTTCTACCGTGGCTTCGAGCGTGCGTGCTCTTTCGTAGCCCGTGCTTTTCAGCATGCTGGGGTGTCTATGCAGTTAGCTCACTTCTGTGGCCCGTACGCTCCCGTCATATTCTTGTCCTTCTGTCCTTTTCATGGCTGCATGCACTTCCATATATAAGCCTACAATTTTTTCAAGAACTCCTACGACGATATATTACGTGTGTGCGCATTGGCGTCTTCTACCAATGATAACTAACGCGCACACAGGCAGCGCCCTTTGCGTCGAGAGGCGCTCCGCGGCTGAATGTGAGAGCAACATGAAATTTGAACGGTGCATATAAGTACGATGTGTAGACCACATATAATGTGTCCACCACATAATGCTTTTTTAGCCAATGAGGGCCGCCTTCGCTGCGCTCGCCAGCCAGTAGAACGCGCGTATTTGCGTTACATTTTAAAACCCTAGCCGCGGACGGAAGGACGCAGAACACACTCCACTAGAGCGGTAAGACTAGCCGCTAAGCGGCGGAGTGGTATGGTTTGTTGGAGATGCGGTGGCCGCAAATTTAAGTGCTTCTTGGTATCGCGCACTTTGTTAGCGTCGTTCACCCCAGTAGGTCCTGGCTTCGTGTACTTAACCACTTACCATCCCGTAGTCTCATGTGGGCCCGTATAATATCGTGGTTTGGTACCCCGTACAACAGGTTGGATGTCATGTTCTACAGTGGCCGGCGCTCTTCCGTGATCTTTCGGGCTTCGTGGTTCCCTGCTCACCCGTGCTGGATTTGTGAACTCATTCTCTCACAGTGCTTAGTGGCTGTGTGCTAGCTCCTTTGGTCTCATGCGCTCCCGTAGTACGACCCTCTTTCGTGGCTGCTAGATATTCCGTGTTCTCAAGGGTTTACGTGGATTCCACAGGCTTCGTGTCCTTAATCATTCATAGTCGATAGCGTTCCATTTCCGATACCCTCGCCAATGGGTGATCTTCCGAAGTTTTCTGTCACCTGTGTGCCGCGCACCCCTGTGGTGGCTCCATCTACCGCGTTATCACGCTATCGTGCATTTACAATGTGGTTATGCTGTCTATGCTATCGTGATCGCATAGTATATATGTTTTGCCAATGTTATCGCGCTCTACGATGGTTCCGTGTTTCGCAGTGTGCAATCGTGGTCTCCAGAAGCGTTTCCCCGCGATTTTGTGGCTGGTCGGCCGTCCGGGTAAACGTGTTTTAATGAAGTATCGTCCTCAGTGGCCCGGCGATATCAGGTTCTACAGTGCTATCGTGCTCAGTGGCTCGGTGATCTCCCGTGGCTGTTTGTTCTCCCATGTTTTAGTGGCTGTCCCATCGTCCATGCTATCGTGTTATCTCTTGGTGTCGTGGCTGGTCTGTCGCCCATGCTTTCGTTATCTACAGTAGTATCGCGCTCCCCAGTGAGCTCCGGTTCTACCCTAGTATCGTGTTTCAATACTCGACAACCTCCCGTTAATGGTCTTCCGCGGCTTCATGTTTGGTCGGTCTACTGTGCTCCGTGTTCAGCCGTGGTGCTATGGGAGAATTTCTGTCCGTGCACTCTTACCGTTACGTGTTCTACCGTGGCTTCGAGCGTGCGTGCTCTTTCGTAGCCCGTGCTTTTCAGCATGCTGGGGTGTCTATGCAGTTAGCTCACTTCTGTGGCCCGTACGCTCCCGTCATATTCTTGTCCTTCTGTCCTTTTCATGGCTGCATGCACTTCCATATATAAGCCTACAATTTTTTCAACAACTCCTACGACGATATATTACGTGTGTGCGCATTGGCGTCTTCTACCAATGATTACTAACGCGCACACAGGCAGCGCCCTTTGCGTCGAGAGGCGCTCCGCGGCTGAATGTGAGAGCAACATGAAATTTGAACGGTGCATATAAGTACGATGTGTAGACCACATATAATGTGTCCACCACATAATGCTTTTTTAGCCAATGAGGGCCGCCTTCGCTGCGCTCGCCAGCCAGTAGAACGCGCGTATTTGCGTTACATTTTAAAACCCTAGCCGCGGACGGAAGGACGCAGAACACACTCCACTAGAGCGGTAAGACTAGCCGCTAAGCGGCGGAGTGGCATGGTTTGTTGGAGATGCGGTGGCCGCAAATTTAAGTGCTTCTTGGTATCGCGCACTTTGTTAGCGTCGTTCACCCCAGTAGGTCCTGGCTTCGTGTACTTAACCACTTACCATCCCGTAGTCTCATGTGGGCCCGTATAATATCGTGGTTTGGTACCCCGTACAACAGGTTGGATGTCATGTTCTACAGTGGCCGGCGCTCTTCCGTGATCTTTCGGGCTTCGTGGTTCCCTGCTCACCCGTGCTGGATTTGTGAACTCATTCTCTCACAGTGCTTAGTGGCTGTGTGCTAGCTCCTTTGGTCTCATGCGCTCCCGTAGTACGACCCTCTTTCGTGGCTGCTAGATATTCCGTGTTCTCAAGGGTTTACGTGGATTCCACAGGCTTCGTGTCCATAATCATTCATAGTCGATAGCGTTCCATTTCCGATACCCTCGCCAATGGGTGATCTTCCGAAGTTTTCTGTCACCTGTGTGCCGCGCACCCCTGTGGTGGCTCCATCTACCGCGTTATCACGCTATCGTGCATTAACAATGTGGTTATGCTGTCTATGCTATCGTGATCGCATAGTATTTATGTTTTGCCAATGTTATCGCGCTCTACGATGGTTCCGTGTTTCGCAGTGTGCAATCGTGGTCTCCAGAAGCGTTTCCCCGCGATTTTGTGGCTGGTCGGCCGTCCGGGTAAACGTGTTTTAATGAAGTATCGTCCTCAGTGGCCCGGCAATATCAGGTTCTACAGTGCTATCGTGCTCAGTGGCTCGGTGATCTCCCGTGGCTGTTTGTTCTCCCATGTTTTAGTGGCTGTTCCATCGTCCATGCTATCGTGTTATCTCTTGGTGTCGTGGCTGGTCTGTCGCCCATGCTTTCGTTATCTACAGTAGTATCGCGCTCCCCAGTGAGCTCCGGTTGTACCCTAGTATCGTGTTTCAATACTCGACAACCTCCCGTTAATGGTCTTCCGCGGCTTCATGTTTGGTCGGTCTACTGTGCTCCGTGTTCAGCCGTGGTGCTATGGGAGAATTTCTGTCCGTGCACTCTTACCGTTACGTGTTCTACCGTGGCTTCGAGCGTACGTGCTCTTTCGTAGCCCGTGCTTTTCAGCAAGCTGGGGTGTCTATGCAGTTAGTTCCCTTCTGTGGCCCGTACGCTCCCGTCATATTCTTGTCCTTCTGTCCTTTTCATGGCTGCATGCACTTCCATATTTCACGCTACGTAAAAAACTTCGTGGTTTGCATCGGCTAAGTCTTCTATCATCGTCCATGACCTTCCGTGTCTCGTGTTGCTCTTCTATCCCATCGTCTACATAGTGTGGGTCGGTGTTACTTCGTTTTCGTGTTCTTGCTTAGTCACGTGCCTCCGCGCTAACTTAAACACAAACGCCGTTCCCATTTTTTATGTACGCTACATAGATAAGTTGAAAAAATTACACAATATCTTAAGGTAGCACACTACTTTTTCCTGGGGGTGTAGGGGTGTAAGCCACAATAGTCATATTTTAAAGTTTTCACATTATTAACTATAGTAATACAATTGTGATTTATTTTCTAGCGCTGAAATAACTATTATGTGTACTACTACTACAAATAATTGCAGGAGAAAATATGAAAATTATTTTAAAAAAAGTATTACGCAAAATAAAATTGTAGGTGAAATTATTAGAAAAGTACTACGAAGCCTAAAATATCATTCTAAAATCAATACGTACTAAAGTTTCGATTGAGGAAAAAATATGAGTCACCGAAGACTACAATTTTTTTCAACAGTTCCTACGACGCTATAGTACGTGTGTGCGCATTGGCGCCTTCTATCAATGCTAACTAACGCGCACACAGGCAGCGCCCTTTGCGTCGAGAGGCGCTCCGCGGATGAAAATGGGGCAAAACGAAATTTGAACGGTGCATATAAGTACGATGTGTAGGCCACATATAATGTAAACACCACATATTGCTATTTTAGCGAATCAAAGCCGCCTTCGCTGCGCTCGGCAGCCAGTAGAACGCCCGCATTAGCGTGAGTTTTATCATCCCTAGCCCGTTACGGACGGAATGACGGACGCAGACCACACTCAAGTAGAGGGGTAAGACTAGCCGTTCGCCGCCGGAGCTGGCAGGCTGTAGTCCAAGGGAAAACGGGCTCACGCCTTCGCTGCGCTCCGGCGTAAACATGTTTTATGTAAACGTGATGTATTAAATGCAAATGAAATTGAACATTCCTACTCCGAACCAAAGATCTGCCTGTAGACAATGTTCTGGGCGTAGACCCCATCCTCCTCCTCCAGCTTTGGGTACTCGACCAGCGCCTTGAATCTTGATCTTGAAGTAACTCGCGACATCGCAACGTACAGCTGACCGTGGGAGCACCAAGACGTAGCAAGATACAGCCCCAAGTACTTCACCGTTTGTCCATAGCGCCTTGTTAATCGTCGTCGCAAAGGCCGGTTGGACAG
>NW_003303674.1:293335-294100 GCF_000142945.1 Phytophthora infestans T30-4 | reverse complement strand
TTTCGATGAGGAAAAAATATGAGTCACCGAAGACCTACAATTTTTTTCACAAGTTCCTACGACGCTATAGTACGTGTGTGCGCATTGGCGCCTTCTATCGATGCTAACTAACGCGCACACAGGCAGCGCCCTTTGCGTCGAGAGGCGCTCCGCGGATGAAAATGAGAGCAACATGAAATTTGAACGGTGCATATAAGTACGATGTGTAGGCCACATATAATGTAAACACCACATATTGCTATTTTAGCGAATCAAAGCCGCCTTCGCTGCGCTCGGCAGCCAGTAGAACGCCCGCATTAGCGTGAGTTTTATCATCCCTAGCCCGTTACGGACGGAATGACGGACGCAGACCACACTCAAGTAGAGGGGTAAGACTAGCCGTTCGCCGCCGGAGGTGGCAGGCTGTACTCCAAGGGAAAACGGGCTCACGCCTTCGCTGCGCTCCGGCGTAAACATGTTTTATGTAAACGTGATGTATTAAATGCAAATGAAATTGAACATTCCTACTCCGAACCAAAGATCTGCCTGTAGACAATGTTCTGGGCGTAGACCCCATCCTCCTCCTCCAGCTTTGGGTACTCGACCAGCGCCTTGAATCTTGATCTTGAAGTAACTCGCGACATCGCAACGTACAGCTGCCCGTGGGAGCAGCAAGGCGTAGCAAGATACAGCCCCAAGTACTTCACCGTTTGTCCTTGCGCCTTGTTAATCGTCGTCGCAAAGGCCGGTTGGACAGGAAACTGCTTGCGTAACAAATGAAACGGA
>NW_003303674.1:291196-292253 GCF_000142945.1 Phytophthora infestans T30-4 | reverse complement strand
CGATCTCGAGCGTTCGAGATTTGTCTTCGTCAGCCAGAATAATCAATACGTGAGCGTGAGAGAAGCCTCGTTTTTGATACTCGACAACGTAAATACTCGCTCTCACCCGCCCAAAGACGCCTTGGTTTTAATCATTGAATGTCGCTTGCCGTTTCTGCTGCCACACACGAGCCACGATGTCTGGTCGATCTTGAGCTGTCTGGATATCGGAAGGTATTGCTTCAAGAATCTCGTCCCACTTGGGGTTGCACTTTTCCGTCAGGAAGACGTCGGGCCGTCCATACTTCCGAACAATTGCCATCGAATCTTGATACGACTTGTACATGGACCGCGGGCTACCCAGGTGTGAAGCCGGTAGTATGATACGCTTGCCAACCTGATTAAGAAAGTGGGTTGGTCGTCCTCTGCTGCCTCCGTCCCGATCCGGGTGCACCAATCTGTTCTGGGCCCGGTCATATTCCGACAGCAGCACTTCTCCTTCCGCCAGAGCCAAAGTATCCTCATTGAGCAAAGCGTCTTGAACACCCCTGTATTGATCGGCGCGAAGTGTTTTCTGATTGTCGGCCACCCAGCGAAGCTGTTCTTGTTCACATTTTGCACGCTGATCTACACACCACTATTGAAATAGTCGCCCGCCTTGGTGGAGAGCGGACTGATCATCCACTTTCTGATGAAGGCGGAACGCGACGTGTTCACGAAGCGACATCGCTTTCTTGTTTCGATACTCAACACCATTCGCGAACTCGTCTGTGTAGGTCCAGCCTTTCTCTCATATGGAAGGAGAAGAGGGTATTGAAGTGAATCGTAATCGGCGTGGGTCTCGTACAAACGTAGCAGCCTTTGATCGCGTGTAAAGAGCAGTAGATCCCGAGGCTGAGCCAGGCTGCCATTCTCAATGAGAGTCGCAGCCACCCCAGACACAGTGGGGCGATTATGCGTCCTCGGTCGCGAGGAGTTATCATGCAGACGGAAGACCAAATCTTCTGGAGCCTCCGTGTTGTGTTGACGCACTTGCTGCCCAAAGTGGAGGAACCGTTGCGCTAATGGGTTGTGCTGA
>NW_003303674.1:288836-290365 GCF_000142945.1 Phytophthora infestans T30-4 | reverse complement strand
AAATTTGAACGGTGCATATAAGTACGATGTGTAGACCACATATAATGTGTCCACCACATAATGCTTTTTAGGCCAATGAGGGCCGCCTTCGCTGCGCTCGCCAGCCAGTAGAACGCGCGTATTTGCGTTACATTTTAAAACCCTAGCCGCGGACGGAAGGACGCAGAACACACTCCACTAGAGCGGTAAGACTAGCCGCTAAGCGGCGGAGTGGCATGGTTTGTTGGAGATGCGGTGGCCGCAAATTTAAGTGCTTCTTGGTATCGCGCACTTTGTTAGCGTCGTTCACCCCAGTAGGTCCTGGCTTCGTGTACTTAACCACTTACCATCCCGTAGTCTCATGTGGGCCCGTATAATATCGTGGTTTGGTACCCCGTACAACAGGTTGGATGTCATGTTCTACAGTGGCCGGCGCTCTTCCGTGATCTTTCGGGCTTCGTGGTTCCCTGCTCACCCGTGCTGGATTTGTGAACTCATTCTCTCACAGTGCTTAGTGGCTGTGTGCTAGCTCCTTTGGTCTCATGCGCTCCCGTAGTACGACCCTCTTTCGTGGCTGCTAGATATTCCGTGTTCTCAAGGGTTTACGTGGATTCCACAGGCTTCGTGTCCATAATCATTCATAGTCGATAGCGTTCCATTTCCGATACCCTCGCCAATGGGTGATCTTCCGAAGTTTTCTGTCACCTGTGTGCCGCGCACCCCTGTGGTGGCTCCATCTACCGCGTTATCACGCTATCGTGCATTAACAATGTGGTTATGCTGTCTATGCTATCGTGATCGCATAGTATATATGTTTTGCCAATGTTATCGCGCTCTACGATGGTTCCGTGTTTCGCAGTGTGCAATCGTGGTCTCCAGAAGCGTTTCCCCGCGATTTTGTGGCTGGTCGGCCGTCCGGGTAAACGTGTTTTAATGAAGTATCGTCCTCAGTGGCCCGGCGATATCAGGTTCTACAGTGCTACCGTGCTCAGTGGCTCGGTGATCTCCCGTGGCTGTTTGTTCTCCCATGTTTTAGTGGCTGTCCCATCGTCCATGCTATCGTGTTATCTCTTGGTGTCGTGGCTGGTCTGTCGCCCATGCTTTCGTTATCTACAGTAGTATCGCGCTCCCCAGTGAGCTCCGGTTCTACCCTAGTATCGTGTTTCAATACTCGACAACCTCCCGTTAATGGTCTTCCGCGGCTTCATGTTTGGTCGGTCTACTGTGCTCCGTGTTCAGCCGTGGTGCTATGGGAGAATTTCTGTCCGTGCACTCTTACCGTTACGTGTTCTACCGTGGCTTCGAGCGTGCGTGCTCTTTCGTAGCCCGTGCTTTTCAGCATGCTGGGGTGTCTATGCAGTTAGCTCACTTCTGTGGCCCGTACGCTCCCGTCATATTCTTGTCCTTCTGTCCTTTTCATGGCTGCATGCACTTCCATATATAAGCCTACAATTTTTTCAAGAACTCCTACGACGATATATTACGTGTGTGCGCATTGGCGTCTTCTACCAATGATTACTAACGCGCACACAGGCAGCGCCCTTTGCGAA
>NW_003303674.1:281821-283386 GCF_000142945.1 Phytophthora infestans T30-4 | reverse complement strand
GCAGCATATTGGAATCACCGTATCGTACAGCTCGCGGGTACTTCTCTTTATCCGGGAACTCCGAGGACACCAGCTTATCGACGTCTTCCTTGGTAGTGGGCTTGTCCTCCGGACGCAGGATAAGCAGTATGTGGGCGTGGGGAAGACCACGCTTCTGATATTCCACTACATGGACTCGAGAGGCTTGAATCCCCAGCACACCCTCATCGAGATCCTTGTTAAGAGCTTTTAGTTTCTCCATGAAAACGCGAGCCACGATGCGGATGCTTTTTCTCCACGGCGTAAGTTTTCCTTGATCTCAGGCCAGTTCGGGTTGCATGTCATCGTAATGAACAGGTTCGGGGCTCCTGTTTCACGGACGATAGCCATGGCATCCAAGAAGCGTTGGTACATATACCGGGGACCACCTGTAAACTTCGGAGGTATGATGATCTTGCGTCCAACCTCACCGGCATCTGGCTCCGCTGACTCCTGCTCCGTATTATTCCCACGGCGAGTCCTACGTATGGCCGCCTCGTCGTCAGCTGCCATTCTGTGGATTTCAACAGACTCGCCACGCAACGCGTCCGTTAGTCCCTGGAGGGTTTCCAATCGATACTGGAGTTGGTTCTTCTTGATGAAGCGCAGGCGCTCGTGTTCGCATTTGGCCCATTGGTCAACACAGTATTGCTACGTCAGTCGCCGACTGCGCAGGATAAGAGAGTTACTAACCGTCCGGTCGTAAAGCAGATACGCCTCATATTCCCGAATGGACATAGTTAAGGGGTCACCGTGGCAATCGACGGGATTACCAAGATAGGGGATATCGTAAGTCCATCCATTCTCTCCATTGGGAAACAGCAGAGGGTACTGCAGTGGGTCGTAGGTAACGCTCGTCTCAAAGATGCGCTTGAAACCTCCTCCTGTCGTGTGTAGGATAATAGCCCGATGCTCAGCCGCGTTTGTATCGATCACAACGGCTGCCACCTCTGATGCAGTGGGGGTGTTATGCGTACCCGGGTTGGCATTCCGTGTGACATGCAGACGCAGCTTAAGGTGATCCCCCTCCGGAAGAAAATTACTCAAGGCTAATGACGGATCATGGTCATCAACGTCTTCCCCTGCCGCTCGGCGTCGCTCGTGCTCCCTGATGGCTGCTGCATACGCATCCCAACCCCGATCTATCAAAAATCTACGCGCGTTGATAAACTCTTGTGTATACGGGTTGTGCGCCACCATCATCTGGTCAATCGTTTCCATGACGGCGCGATCGAGGCCTTGCGTCATGTTCATACGGCTTCTCACACGTGCATCCATGTCTGGATCGTTAAAGTAAACTTGGGCATACATGGAGCGACCGAAGGTAGGAGGTAGTAACGATCCCATGCGGTGGCACACTGACCCTGGTACACGGAAGTAGTAGCCACCATTTCGTGTCACGCTTTCGTCAACATTAAGAGGCCCAGACCGCGAAGCTCCCATGGACGTAAAAGCGAATACGTTGTTGTAGGCCCGGAATGACCGCATGAAAGTCGGTTTTCGAAAGTGTAGAAGCGCATCAGGGCTGTTCGCGAAGTCGGAACGAA
>NW_003303674.1:279147-280806 GCF_000142945.1 Phytophthora infestans T30-4 | reverse complement strand
GGCGCTCTTCCGTGATCTTTCGGGCTTCGTGGTTCCCTGCTCACCCGTGCTGGATTTGTGAACTCATTCTCTCACAGTGCTTAGTGGCTGTGTGCTAGCTCCTTTGGTCTCATGCGCTCCCGTAGTACGACCCTCTTTCGTGGCTGCTAGATATTCCGTGTTCTCAAGGGTTTACGTGGATTCCACAGGCTTCGTGTCCATAATCATTCATAGTCGATAGCGTTCCATTTCCGATACCCTCGCCAATGGGTGATCTTCCGAAGTTTTCTGTCACCTGTGTGCCGCGCACCCCTGTGGTGGCTCCATCTACCGCGTTATCACGCTATCGTGCATTAACAATGTGGTTATGCTGTCTATGCTATCGTGATCGCATAGTATATATGTTTTGCCAATGTTATCGCGCTCTACGATGGTTCCGTGTTTCGCAGTGTGCAATCGTGGTCTCCAGAAGCGTTTCCCCGCGATTTTGTGGCTGGTCGGCCGTCCGGGTAAACGTGTTTTAATGAAGTATCGTCCTCAGTGGCCCGGCGATATCAGGTTCTACAGTGCTACCGTGCTCAGTGGCTCGGTGATCTCCCGTGGCTGTTTGTTCTCCCATGTTTTAGTGGCTGTCCCATCGTCCATGCTATCGTGTTATCTCTTGGTGTCGTGGCTGGTCTGTCGCCCATGCTTTCGTTATCTACAGTAGTATCGCGCTCCCCAGTGAGCTCCGGTTCTACTCTAGTATCGTGTTTCAATACTCGACAACCTCCCGTTAATGGTCTTCCGCGGCTTCATGTTTGGTCGGTCTACTGTGCTCCGTGTTCAGCCGTGGTGCTATGGGAGATATTTCTGTCCGTGCACTCTTACCGTTACGTGTTCTACCGTGGCTTCGAGCGTACGTGCTCTTTCGTAGCCCGTGCTTTTCAGCAAGCTGGGGTGTCTATGCAGTTAGTTCCCTTCTGTGGCCCGTACGCTCCCGTCATATTCTTGTCCTTCTGTCCTTTTCATGGCTGCATGCACTTCCATATTTCACGCTACGTAAAAAACTTCGTGGTTTGCATCGGCTAAGTCTTCTATCATCGTCCATGACCTTCCGTGTCTCGTGTTGCTCTTCTATCCCATCGTCTACATAGTGTGGGTCGGTGTTACTTCGTTTTCGTGTTCTTGCTTAGTCACGTGCCTCCGCGCTAACTTAAACACAAACGCCGTTCCCATTTTTTATGTACGCTACATAGATAAGTTGAAAAAATTACACAATATCTTAAGGTAGCACACTACTTTTTCCTGGGGGTGTAGGGGTGTAAGCCACAATAGTCATATTTTAAAGTTTTCACATTATTAACTATAGTAATACAATTGTGATTTATTTTCTAGCGCTGAAATAACTATTATGTGTACTACTACTACAAATAATTGCAGGAGAAAATATGAAATTATTTTAAAAAAAGTATTACGCAAAATAAAATTGTAGGTGAAATTATTAGAAAAGTAATACGAAGCCTAAAATATCATTCTAAAATCAATACGTACTAAAGTTTCGATTAAGGAAAAAATATGAGTCACCGAAGACTACAATTTTTTTCAACAGTTCCTACGACGCTATAGTACGTGTGTGCGCATTGCGTCTTCTATCAATGCTACTAACGCGCACACAGCAGCGCTCTTTTGCGTCGAAAG
>NW_003303674.1:260141-279047 GCF_000142945.1 Phytophthora infestans T30-4 | reverse complement strand
TAATTTAGGCATAGTTAAGTCAAGTCAGAAAGGTAGGCGCGGTCGGTAGGATGGGACGAAACTGTATAAGAAAGGCCCGAGTGTAGCCAAGCGAAAATGTAGGAAAAAGCAGCAAGAAAGGAACCGGACGGACTTATTGACAGACGGACGGACAGACACGCTGCAAGGTTAGAAGCGAAGAGACTAGCGGTCTGGGCGCCCGCTCCGCGGACGCTAGGGCATGGTTGGTTGGTGTAGTGCGGGCTGACCACCTTCGCTTAGCGTTTCTACCAAAGCAACATATAGTACATGTATACTGTGTTCTACTTATATTACGCTCCAAAACAACACCGCTCATAGTATCTTTAGTGCTCACATGTTATGATAGATATGACCAGGGTTTAACGTGATCTGCAAGATGAGCACCATCTTACCTGGAAGATTTTGTCTATAATCGCATTGGAGCGCATAGCTCCTAAAATGACACGAATCGGAGGCGTGCCCGATGCAAAGCTAACAAATGCTGTTCAGAAGACATGTCAGTATCAGTGATGATCCACATTGGCATAGACCGGTGAGGAATCCCAGTTTAGCTGGAGTAAATACGTCTACTCAAACATAATATCATCTGTCACGTCATCGCCGTGGGGCAGTCGACACCATATCATTGATTGCGACGGTCTATTAGAGAAAGGTTTAGTCAACTCCTTGCGCGAAGTATCTTTTAGGACAGGTAGATTTTGCCGATAGTCGCGACAAACACCAATATTATGCAATGCAATTGTTCTGCTGAGCTCTTTATGATATTATTGAAGGGTGTTTCCACTATCTTTTGCATGCATTGATTCTACTTGCATAGCTGCCGCACATACTGACCTATTTGCATAGATTCTGACTGATAGAGTGGCGTAGACCCTTTCGAGTGACATTTACTGGCTCCGATATGTATGACGAACAAACGAAGCCACATAACTGTAGGCAGATTATCAGATCGTAGATATCTTAGACTTGATTCGAATCGTCGCTCATGTACATTATATGAAGTACTTTTGCTGCCTACTTATCAACTCGGCGTGCTATTTGATGTATCCGTGCATATATTGCGAGGTGTGTATACCACGCGCTCGTGATATCTAAAACCTATGTATAGGATCACTGTCGCTTTCTCGGTACATTTGCGTCGTCGTGCTGGCTTACTGTGCTTACGCTTCTGATGTATCAGTTTATATGACCAAGCCGGTCACTAACTGGGCACAGACCATACTGCAGCGATACTGGACAGGGCACTAAAGTATAGTACTGCGTACAGACAGTTCGACTTACCACACCCACCGGTATTTGTTTGCACTACCTCACACGTGCTCGTATCTATGTAGACAGCAACTTAATCGTCACGTGTAGTGCTTACTCGATGCTGTATTCTTAATTTGCGAGCGCACATTAATGGAACATACGTTGTGAGCGCTGATGTCACAGATAGCATGGTTTGCATGTATCCAAGCGAGCGAGTGTACTCTCGATCTATTATTACGCGGAAGCAGATAGGGACGGTCAGCTTTCAAGGGTTCGCAGTAAACACCACGCGCTAATTATTATTTGAAACGCGCTACCCTCTGTAGGTGCGTCAACACTATTGGCAGCGCCATAGTCAGCTACTGTATGTGCGGCTCCAAGCCTCGTACCGTCAACCAGTATACTAAATACAAATATAGGTAGGAAAATGGGGGCCTAAAAGGGTATATTTACCAAATACTTGCTCTTCTGCTGCTTCTTTTGCTCGATTTACTTGGCGTTTCGGGCGGTCAGCTTGCGAGGGCGGCTGCGCCTCTTTTTCTTCTTGGGGTACCAGTCAGGACCCATCGCCTTCTTGACGTTTGACAGGCTTTCTTGGCGGCCCAATTCGGCCGAATCAGGAGGTGGGGGCTTTTCCTCCCAGAACTCAACCGCTTTTGGGCCGTTCTCGCAGACAATACAGCGCCGCACGATGTCCCGCCCGCTGATTGTACGGAATGCGTAGCCGTACTGCAGCTTCCCGCAGCAGACGCAGCGCGCCCGGGAATCCGTCGTAGACCGCTGCGGGTTCAGCAGTTGCAGGCCAATATTGGCCTTGCACGTGGGCCTCGCCATGTTGCAAACTGTGAAGGAAATTTTATAATTACTAACGTGCGTAAAAATATTAGGTATTCTAACGGATAGTTACTGCTGGGTGTTTAATATTTAGCAAAATATTAAATAGTATTATTATATCATAAACATGATATTATTTTAACCAATAAAGTACGTCAAAATATTTAGCCAATACACGGCCATTTGATACCGGTACTCATTATTACACAAAAAAAAGTTATATTTTAGTTTTTGGCAATCGCTTAAATAATGATATTATTATTTTTAAGCAATCATACTTTTCAGCAATAACAACACCACCACGTAAGTACCATTCGCGCATGCAAGGGTGCAACTATAATAACGGAAAGGTCGTGAAGCCTCCTTTAGTAATAATAATACTAATAAATGAATATATCGTCTCTACTTTGAAAAACGTGTGGAAAATGACATCGCAATTTTTAACTGCATGGGCTGGTTACGGTGCCCGATTTGCAGTACATACGATAGGTTTTGCGTCGCTGAATGTCAATAATCAAGTATCTGCGCAGCTCGCCTAGCTGTTTGCAACCAATCGATGCGTTTCGTGCTCGGCAGAAATGTTTACCTTACGTCCAATCGCGAGGGCGACAGAAGGTCTGGTCGTGCGACAGATTCAGTCAGTGTCGCAGGACGGCAGGTATTGCCCAATCAGGGCGCGAGTTAATTGTGTCCGCTTTTTGGCCATAACTGTAATTTAGGCATAGTTAAGGCAAGTCAGAAAGATAGGCGCGGGCGGTACGATGGGAGAAGGACAGGCCGGATGTAGCCATGCGAAAAGGCAGGAAAAAGCAGCAAGAGAGGAAAGCGACGGACTGATTGACAGACGGACGGACGGACGGACGGACAGACACGCTAGAAGGACAGAAGCGGAGAGACTAGCGCTCTGGGCGCCCGCTCCGCGGACGCTAGGGCATGGTTGGTTGGTGTAGTGTGGGCTGTCCGCCTCCGCAGCGCTGCGGCGAAATGAAAGAACATTCTGAAATCAAAGCTAATTGTATTATATGTATTACGTGCCCAACCAAGTCCGCGTCCCAAAGATCCTCCCTGTACACAATATTGTTGGTGTGTACGTTCCCGTCCCTCATCGATGGCCACTGGATCTACAGCAATCTTGATCGCCTTTCCTCGAAGTCACTCTCGACAACGCCACATAAAGCTGCCCATGTGCGAAGACCGGTGATTCCAAGTAGATACCCACGTGTGATCGATTGTCCTTGGGCCTTGTTGATAGCCATGGCAAACGCTGGACCACGGGGACTGCTTACGCTTGAGTTTGAACGGACTCCTTGTCATCGTCCTCACTATAAAGACGATCCGAGGAATGAACACCTTCTTACCCTTGAACGGCCCGGACATAATGCTGGCCTCGATGCTTCTCTCGCGCAGTGACACAACCCGAAGCCGCGTTCCGTTGCAAAGACCTGCGTCGCTATTCAGGTTTCTAATCATGATGATAGGTACTCCAACCTTCAGAACAATCCTGTGCGGAGGGATACCGGAGAAGTTAAGAGAGTTCAAGAACTGTTGCTCAAACATATTTGCATCCGCGACCCCTTCGAGGCTGTCCACCGAGAGATACTCCTTCGTTTCATTCGATAGACGTTCCGCAACCATGTCGTTGATACGCCGAACACTTGCATTTGTGGGGGCTAGTATGGCTCGCTCAACGAAGTATTCATCGGGTAAATTCTCAGTATCAACGCCCGGGTACACCGCATCTATGAGTGCGTTGACGTTGCGGACTCGTCGGGCTTCTTCAACTTCGTCCAAGTCTCGCTCGTGTTCCTCCTCCGCCGGAGGTAGTAGCCTGAAACTTGGGGGGGGCTCCATATCCGCGTCTTCTTCGTCAGAGGTCATTTGTTGTACCCGTCGTTCTGGAATGATACACATGTCGCGTGGAAGGCATATGTCGCCATCACCGATCTCATGGCTGACCGGGTAACGGTATTCTCCAATTTGACGTAAAAAATCAGAGAATTCCGCTAACTCAGCCGCACTGGCCGCGTCTGGGGCGGTGCGGACACGCATGTTCTCGGCTAACCGCACTTGACGCAAATGCTCCCATAGCGGGGAGGACTTGAAGCAAGCTTGAATCGTCTCCGCACGTGTAGCATCCTTCTGTACAGGTAGAATCTGGCGGTGATCACCGCTGAACACCATTACCTTTCCACCGAACGGCTCCAGCTCGTTCTTCATAATATCCCGAAGCGACCTGTCAACAGCCTCAAAGCAAGCTCGGTTCATCATCGGCGCTTCGTCCCAAATGATCAAACTCGCGCTACGAATCAATTCGGCTTTTTGACTCTGCCATGAAAGGCTGCACGTCGACGTCTCTGTTAGTTTGAGGGGAATCCGGAACGTTGAATGCGCGGTATGACCTCCAGCTAACAAAGTGGATGCAATCCCACTCGATGCAACCGCGATGGCAACCTTACGCTGCATCCGGACGCGAGCGAGTATTTGCTCGAGTAGAAACGACTTTTTCCTGTTCCACCTGGACCATCCAAAAAGAAAAGCTTCTCCCCTCCAACCGGTCTGCTCACTGCAGCAATAACTTGGTCAAAAATATCCCCTCTGGATGCTGTTCAACTGGTCTGCCCTGCTCTGCAACATGCTCCAGTTCGTTTTAGGGGTACGCGTCAATCTCTTGCTGGACAACATCAACAGAAGGTCGTTCACTTGAGCGGATACATCGTCGTAATCGGCTAGCAGAGGAAGGCCGTACATGTCGAGGGACTTTTGGTTCGAAACCAAGTAATCAGCCAAAATCTTCAACGCCTTGTACTCCGTCATTCGAAGACGCACCTCCTCTTCGCGTACATTATGCAGGTCTGCGTCTCTTTCCTCAATGATTCGTGCAGGATCCTCTGACATATCCTTCTTGAACCTGTCCCATAGATCTTTGGCATTGCCAGGCATCGAGTAAACCAAAATGATGCCGATGAGTTGGCGTAGCTGGTACGGCATCTTGACCTCGGCGGCTTCGCGTAAGCAATGTATCCACTCATCGTCAATTTCCGAATATCCAAGCGCCAAAGCTGCTTGCTGATATGTAGGATGTTCCGTACCATCAACCGTTCGAAGATCCGCAAAGGACTTAGGCGAGCGTCGGTTACACAGGAGAAGTCGTAAGTAGAAGCGTTTCGGGTCCTGCGGAGATACGTGTACCAAGCGTCCCCGAGAAGCAACGTACTTCTTATACGGTTCCCACGTCTTGTGTTCCGTCCACCTGTACTTCCGCGGTACATCCTTGTACAGTAGATTGGCCGTAGCTTCTGGATTACGCGCGCACAGCTTGAAAAACTCCGTCAGCATTGATCTGTCCCCGCGGTTAATCAAGTTGTGAAGCTGGGGGGTCGTCGCTTGGTCGCGATAAGCGACCATGCTCATTCTTTCCAAATGGATAGGTAGCGTCACGACAGAATGTGTTGATCCTTGTGTTGGATGCATGAATAGCCGCATGCAAGCTTCTACCGGAGAAATATACCTCCCGAGGAGATACTGAAGAATTTCGTTCGCCCGAATTTCTTCGCCTTCAATCGTGATTGTCGTCATGTCCGAGCCCTTGTAGACGTACTTGTAGATATACTTGATGGTCTTGTTCGTGGCACAAACCTCTACGTTGATGTGGCAGTTGTATTTCTGCGACAGGGACGGATTGTAGGGGACCACCCATTGATTGATGGTCGCGTTGTCCCATACTTTCCCCTTATGGCACAAAATTCCATCCGGACGGCGATCACGCTTGTACGTGGGGTATTTGTCGGAAGTCATCACCGTTTCGTCCGCGAGCGCCTTTGGAAACTTCTTGAAACACCTTCCATTCTTCATGCACGGGCAGTTCGGGTTCTGTTGACCACAGGGTCCATGCGGCATATTGGAAATCACCGTATCGTACAGCTCGGGGTACTTCTCTTTATCCGGGAACTCCGCGGACACCAGCTTATCAACGTCTTCCTTGGTAGTGGGCTTGTCCTCCGGACGCAGGATAAGCAGTATGTGGGAGTGGAGAAGACCACGCTTCTGATATTCCACTACATGGACTCGAGCGGCTTGAATCCCCAGCACACCCTCATCGAGATCCTTGCTAAGAGCTTTTAGTTTCTCCATGAACACGCGAGCCACGATGTCCGGTCGGTCGGATGCTTTTTCTCCACGGCGTAAGTTTTCCTTGATCTCAGGCCAGTTCGGGTTGCATGTCATCGTAATGAACAGGCTCGGGGCTCCTGTTTCACGGACGATAGCCATGGCATCCAAGAAGCGTTGGTACATGTAGCGGGGTCCACCTGTAAACTTCGGAGGTATGATGATCTTGCGCCCAACCTCACCCGCATCTGGCCTCGCTGACTCCTGCTCCGTATTATTCCCACGGCGAGTCCTACGTATGGCCGCCTCGTCGTCAGCTGCCATTCTGTGGATTTCAACAGACTCGCCACGCAACGCGTCCGTTAGTCCCTGGAGGGTTTCCAACCGATACTGGAGCTGGTTCTTCTTGACGAAGCACAGGCGTTCTTGTTCGCATTTGGCCCATTGGTCAACGCAGTATTGCTGCGTCAGTCGCCCACCACGCAGGATAAGAGAATTACTAACCGTCCGGTCGTAAAGCAGATACGCCTCATATTCCCGAACGGACATAGTTAAGGGGTCACCGTGGCGATCGACGGGGTTACCAGCGTACGGGATATCGTAAGTCCAGCCATTCTCCCCGTACGGAAACAGTAGAGGGTACTGCAGCGGGTCGTAGGTAACGCTCGTCTCAAATATGCGCTTGAAACCCCCTCCTGTCGTGTGTAGGATTATATCCCGATGCTCAGCCGCGTTTGTATCAATCACAACAGCTGCCACCTCTGATGCAGTGGGGGTGTTATGCGTACCCGGGTTTGCATTCCGTGTGACATGCAGACGCAGCTTAAGGTGATCCCCCTCCGGAAGAAAATTACTCAAGACTAATGACGGATCATGCTCATCAACGTCTTCCCCTGCCGCTCGGCGTCGTTCGTGCTCCCTGATGGCAGCTGCATACTCATCCCAACCACGATCTATCAAAACTCTACGCGCGCTGATAAATTCTTGTGTGTACGGATTGTGCGCCACTAGCATCTGGTCAATCGTTTCCATAACGGCGGGATCGAGGCCTTGGGTCATGTTCATACGGCTTCTCGCACGGGCATCCATGTTTAGATCGTTAATGTATACTTGGGCATACATGGAGCGGCCGAATGTTGGAGGTAGTAACGATCCCATGCGGTGGCACACTGACCCTTGTACACGGAAGTTGTAGACATCATTCCGTGTCACGCTTTCGTCGACGTTGAGAGGCCGAGACCGCGAAGCTCCCATGGACGTAAATGCGAATACGTTGTTGTAGGCTCGGATTGACCGCATTAAGGTCGGGTTTTCGAAAAGTGATAGTAGAGCATCAGGTGCTGTTCGCGAAGATGGAATGAACACCAGTCCGTTACGACAGCAGCATCCGTCTGTCTCTTTGGGAAACTTCCAAGCGTTACAGTAGTGACAAACACGCTCGTTCTCCCAGTTGTCGTCCATGTAACGCGTAAAGTAGTGACGACCCCCGGAAACTGTGGAAGGGTCAAAACTTTCGTGGTGTGCGAGGCCCTTCTTATACTGCCGAGACCGCCGACGGAACCGGTCCTGCTCCTTTTGCTGATCCCTTTGTTCATCCGTCATGGCTTCCCTTCGTGCTCTAAGCGTGGTAGCTTCTCGGGCGCGCTGTGCTTGCCGCTGCTTGATCGGACATGCCTCTTTTGCGATCTCTATGCGCTGCTGTATCTCGCTCGCGCTCTGTTTGTTGCTGCTCCTCAGACATGGCTTCTCTGTGCTCTCTCCGCGATGCTGTATTTTCATCGCGCTCAGTTTGACGCTGTTGATCGGACATGCCATTTCGGCGATATCGGTGCGCTTCTGCATTTTGTTCGCGCTTAATTTGGCGCTGCTCATTCGACATGCCTTCCCTGCAAACTTCGTGTTCCATTGTATGGCGAATCCTTACATTTGGACTGTCTTCCTCTGTCCAAGTGGCTCCGAGGTTGCCTTGTGCGTCCCGATCATATGATTGATGAGCTAAGAAGTTTTCTGGCTCCAGTCGACCCCGTCGTACCCTCGCTTGTTCAGCATCTCGTCCGCGATCTCTAATAACCTGGAATTCGGATCTGTTAGCTCTACGAATTCGCTTCATCTCCGCATCTTTTGCTCGTGCCCGTTGTTTTTGTGAGCTCGTCATGGTTGCTCGCCTAATCCGGGCTCTTTCTGCACCGCGTGCACGTGTAGCTGCTGCGGTATCTTCGGTCGCAGGTCCTGACATTCCAATCTCAAATCCGTGGGTGTCGTATTGGCCTTCCCGACGCGTCTCCTCCTCGAATCGTCGTTGATGCTCCACGGGATCATCTTCCTCTGTCTTCTCATCACGCTCTACAGCTGGACTGGATACTCTTATCTGTCCCGATTCAGATGCGGCGTGAGCTTCAGCTAAGTCGAGCTGCTCCAACTCTTGGATTGCCTTGCGATAGCGTGCCTCTGCTTTACGAAGCCTTTGTTTACGGAGCTGCCTATCTTTCCTCGGTTCCAGTTGCGTGGGCGAAGCGTTCTCCTGCCGTGCTCGTTGTACGCGCTCATCTAATTCCTCGCGGGTAGTTCTAATAATTAGACACAGTTAGTCGAGTTAATTCTGCGCAAAAGCCCGCTACACAGTTGTTGGGGAACCTTTTTCTTTTCCTCGGGGCTCTTGCCATGCCCTTCTATCTTGAAAGCGTCTGTCGCCTAATTTAAATGGAAAATAATTACATGGGCGGTTAGACTCGAAAGTCTATGTGCACCGGGAACTATTCTACAGCTATTTCATGAATATAAGCACCAGAACATGGACACAGTAGCTTAAGCAACGTGGTATTCGAATAGAACCCCGAACTTTCCTTTCCAGTACTAATCCAGAAGCCCTCTGTGAATAGAACACATCACTGTCATTTCCATCCCGGCTTCTCGGATTACAAACAACTTAGGGGTATCGTCACTCCAGGGGGCTTGTTGGTCCAGTCAGCTTTTGCATAGGCCCTCCCCTTGGCCGACGTGTTACAGCCCTCAGCTCACGGTCCGACGGGTCTAAATTACCTGCACGGCTGTGGAGCTGTACATGGTAATTCAGACGCCGCATCGCGCTGTTGCCTCTTGGGTACGTCAAAGCTGTTGCCTCAGCCCTGTTGAGTGGTTGCCCAGGTCTGTTCGATACCGTCCAGCCCTTCAGGTCATGTCAGTAGTATGCCCAGGGTGTCCGAGAACGACCCAGCCCCTCACGGGGCTCACACAATTTCGAAAATGCTCTAAACTGTCTATTATGACGCTATGATATCTAAGTGTACAGGCGCGGGGCTCACTCATGCTCTTTAAATGTTTTTTTTGTCTTGATCTCTTGTTCTTGAGCTGACCTTGCACTTGGTCTTGGGCTCCTTGCTCTTGTGAGACCGACTGCTGCATTCCTTTCCGTCCCGCCAGAAGTGCTCTCGCAAAGTGTGTTTGATGTGGGAGCTCACACTTTAAGAGCACCTCTGTTTTGCGGGACCGTAACGACTCTTCCGCATGTGGCTGCAACTTCGGTATGGCCAATTGGCAGCACGCGCCACTCGCTTTTGGAGCGTGGACACTCGCGGTGGGTCTAGGACCCCTAGGCGCGTACATGGTGGTAGACGCTCCCAGTCACACCCACCCCAACCTGATTGCTATCGCTACCAACTGCCATACCACTTTGGAGTCTCGGGGCAAGCCTCAGACTGTATCCTGAGAGGTCTCTCTTGAATATATGATAGGGCAAGGAGCCCCACGCCCGTACATACATGCATATTCATCTAAAACTACCCTCCTGCTATTATACAGCCAGCGCACCTTGTCCTCTCCGCGCCGTCGCTAAAAAAATCCAATTTTGTGTTTTGAATGAGAAATGAGTCGGAAAATATTGCCCAATCAGGGCGCGAGTTAATTGTGTCCGCTTTTTGGCTATATTTGTAATTTTTGCATAGCTAGATCGAGTCAAAAAGATAGGCGCGGGAGGTACGATGGGAGGAAACTGTATTTGTTAGGCCGGGTGTAGCCATGCGAAAAGGCAGGAAAAAGCAGCAAGACGGGGAATGCGACGGACAGACGGACGGACAGACCGACAGGTTACTCGGTAAGGGTGCCCGCTCCGCGGACGCTAGGGCATGGTTGGTTGGTGTAGCGTGGGCCGACCACCTCCGCTGCGCTGCGGTGGGCTTAGAATTTCTACTCAAAGCAAAGCAACATATAGTACATGTATACTGTGATCTACGTATGTTACGTTCCAAAACCACACTGCACATATTATCCTTAGTGCTCACATGTTATGGGAGACATGACCCGGTTTAACGTGATCTGCAAGATGAGCACCATCTTACCCGGGAAGGTTTGGCCTATAATCCCATTTAAGCGTATAGCTCCTAAAATGACACGAAGAGGTGCGCGTGGTAGCAAATGTAATATATGCTGTTCAGAAGACGGGTCAGTACCAATGGTGATCCCAAATTGGCATAAATAGGTGAGGAATCTCAGTGTAACTGGAGTAAATGCGCCTACTCAAACATATTACCCATCTGCACGTCATCGCCGTGAGGCAGTCGACACCATATCTTTGATTGCGACGGTCTATTGGAGCAAGGTTTGGTCAGCTCCTCGCGCGAAGTATCTTTTAGGACAGGTACTATTTGCCAATGATCGCCACAAACACCAATACTATGGCTTGAAATTGTTCCGCTAAGCTGTTTATGATATTACTGAAGGGTCTTTCCACTATTTTCCGCATGTATTTATCTGACTTGCAAAGCCAACGTACTTATTGACTTATTTGCATAGGCACTGACTGACAGAGTTGTATAGATCCTTTCCGAGTGACATTTACTGGATCCGATATGTATGACGAACATACGAAGCCACATGGCTGTAGGCAGATTATCAGACCGTAGATATGTAAGACTTGAATCGAATTGTCGCTCATGTACATTATCTGAAGTACATTCGCTGCCTACTTATCAACTCGGCGTGCTTTTTGACGTGTCCGTGCATATCTCGCAAGGTAGTGTATATTTTACGTGATCGTGTTAACCAAAACCTATGCACGGAGTCACTATTGCTTTCTCGGAACGTGTGCATTGTCGTGCTAGCTCAATGTTCTTACGCTTCTGGTATATGGGTCATTATGGCCAGGCCGGTCACTAACTGGGCACAGGTGATACTGGCAAGCTAACCTCACACCTGCTAGCAAGAAATTTTTTACGCGCGCGGCGGGTACACCTTATGACCATCTGCGACTCAACCGAGCTCTTATCTCGACCATTATGGGCAGGGCACTAAAGTACAGTACTGCGTACAGCCACATCGACTTGCGACACCCACCTGTATGGTCATCACTACCGCAGACATGCTTGTGTCGATGTAGACAGCAACTTATTCGTCGCGTATAGTGCTCCCTTTATACTGTAGCTTACATTCGTGAGCGCACATTATCGAAATATACGCTGTGAGCGTTGACGGTACAGATAGCATGGGTTTGCGTGTGCCAAGTGAGCGAGTGTACTTTCCATCTACGGTAACGCGTATGCAGATAGGGTCGGCCAGCTTGCGGCTGTCCACAATAACTACCATGTTGCTAAATATCATTTGAAACGCGCTACGCTATTAAGGTGTGTCAACACTACTTACTGCGCCATAGGCAGATTACCGTATGTGCGGCTCCAAACCTCGCACTGTCGTCCGGTATTTTAAATACAAAAAGGGGGGAAATGGGGACCTAAAGAGTATATTTCCCATTTACTTGCTCTTCTGCTGTTTTTTTTTGCTCGATGTACTTGGCGTTTAGGGTGGTCAGCTTGCGAGGGCGGCTGCGCCTCTTTTTCTTCTTGGGGTACCAGTCAGGGCCCATCGCTTTCTTGACGTTTGACAGGCTTTCTTGGCGGCCCAATTCGGCCGAATCAGGAGGTGGGGGCTTTTCCTCCCAGAACTCAACCGCTTTTGGGCCGTTCTCGCAGACAATACAGCGCCGCACGATGTCCCGCCCGCTGATTGTACGGAATGCGTAGCCGTACTGCAGCTTCCCGCAGCAGACGCAGCGCGCCCGGGAATCCGTCGTAGACCGCTGCGGGTTCAGCAGTTGCAGGCCAATATTGGCCTTGCACGTGGGCCTCGCCATGTTGCAAACTGTGAAGGAAATTTTATAATTACTAACGTGCGTAAAAATATTAGGTATTCTAACGGATAGTTACTGCTGGGTGTTTAATATTTAGCAAAATATTAAATAGTATTATTATATCATAAACATGATATTATTTTAACCAATAAAGTACGTCAAAATATTTAGCCAATACACGGCCATTTAATGTCGGTACTCATTATTACACAAAAAAAATTATTTTAGTTTTGGCAATCGCTTAAATAATGATAATATTATTTTTAAACAATCATACTTTTCAGCAATAACAACACCACCACGTAAGTACCATTCGCGCATGCAGGGTGCAACTATAATAACGCAAAGGTCGTGAAGCCTCCTTTAGTAATAATAATACTAATAAATGAATATATCGTCTCTACTTTGAAAAACGTGTGGAAAATAACATCGCAGAGCTTTAACTGCATGGGCTGGTTACGGTGCCCGATTTGCAGTACATACGATAGGTTTTGCGTAGCTAAATGTAAATAATCAATCATCAACGCCCCTCGCCACGCTGTTTGCATCCAATCAATGTGTTTCTTTCGCGGCAGAACTGTTTACCTTACGTCCAATCGCGAGTCCGAGAGGCGGTCTGATCGTGCAACAGATTCAGTCAGTGTCGCAGGTCGGCAGGTATTGCCCAATCAGGGCGGTAGTTAATTGTGTGACGCTTTTGGATATAATTGTAATTTTGGCATTGTAAGGTCGAGTCAGAAAGGTAGGCGCGGTCGGTAGGATGGGAGGAAAATGTATTAGACAGGCCGGGTGTAGCCATACGAAAAGGCAGGAAAAAGCAGCAAGAGAGGAAAGCGACGGACTGATTGACAGACGGACGGACGGACGGACAAACACGCTGCAAGGTTAGAAGCGGAGCGACTAGCGGTCTGGGCGTCCGCTCCGCGGACGCTAGAGCATGGTTGGCTGGTGTAGCGTGGGCCGACCACCTCCGCTGCGCTGCGGTGGGCTTAGAATTTCTACTCAAAGCAAAGCAACATACAGTACATGTTTACTGTGATCTACGTATATTACGTTCCAAAACAACACCGCACACAGTATCTTTAGTGCTCACATGTTATGGTAGACACGACCAGGGTTTAACGTGATCTGCAAGAAGAGCACCATCTTACCTGAAAAGGTTTTGTCTATAATCTCATTTGAGCGCATTGCTCCAAAAATGACACGAATCGGAGGCACGCGTGCTTGCAAAGCTAATATATGCT
Organism: Phytophthora infestans T30-4; assembly: GCF_000142945.1. Taxonomy (NCBI): domain Eukaryota; phylum Oomycota; class Peronosporomycetes; order Peronosporales; family Peronosporaceae; genus Phytophthora; species Phytophthora infestans. The sequence continues at coordinate 265,472 of NW_003303674.1, read as the reverse complement.
ACGGAAGACGGGTCAGTATCAATGATGCTACGAAATATGCGTAGATCGGTGAGGAATCCCAGTGTAGCTAGAGTAAATACGCCTACTCACACATATTACCCATCTGCATGTCATCGCCGTGAGGCAGTCGACACATATCATCGATTGCGACGGTCTATTAGAGCAAGGTTTAGTCAGCTCCTCGCGAGATGTATCTTTTAGTATAGGTAGTATTTGCCGATGGTCGCCACAAACATCAATATTATGCATTGAAATTATTCTGATGAGCTGTTTGTGATGTTACTGAAGGGTATTTCCACTATCTTCCGCATGCATTTATCTTACTTGCATAGCTGACGTACTTTCTGACTTATTTGTATAGCTACTGACTGACAGAGTGGCGTAAATCCCTTCCGACTGACATTATACTGGGTCCGATATGTACGACAAAAGGCCTCGTCCAGATCGGACGAAGAGGCACCACTGCGTGCACATTCTTTTGACCGGCTGCAACATACGAAGAAATATGGCTGTAGGCAGAGTATCAGATCGCAGTGATGGTTAGACTTGAATTGAATAATAGTTCATGTACATTAGATGGAACACTTTCGCTGTCTACTTATCAGCTCGGCGTGCTATTTGATGTGTCCGTGTATATATCGCGAGGTCGTAAATGAGTGTATTTGCCACGCGCTCGTGATACCCAACCTATGCATGGGGTCCCTGTTTCCTTATCGGGACGTTTGCGTCGCCGTGCTAGCTTTCTGTGCTTACGCTATTGATGTTTTAGTCTGTATAATCAAGCGCATCACTAACTGGACACAGGCCATTCCGCAGCGATACAGGTATGCTGAACGCGCGTCTGTTAGCAGTAGCCAACGCAATATGTACGCGCGAGGCGGGTACACCTTATAGTCATCCGCGACTCAACCGAGCTCTCATCTCGGCAATTATGGACAGGACACTAAAGTACAATATTGCGTTCAGACACATCGACTTGCCACGTCCATCTGTACGGTCTGCACTGTCACGCAGTGGCAATATCTATGTAAACAGCAGCTTATTCGTCGCACGTAGTTCCCACTCAATACTGTGGTTTAAATTGTGAGCGCCAATTAGTGCAATATACGCTATAAGCGCTGATGGTACAGATAACATGGTTTTGCGTGTGCCCACGTGAGCGAGTGCACGTGCCATCTACGGTGACGCGTATGCAGATAGGGACGGCCAGCTTGCAGAGGTACACAGTACATACCTCGTGCTAGTTATTATATGAAAGCGCTACGCTCTATAGGTGCGTCAACACGGTTGGTAGCGCCACAGTCAGCTTACAGTATGTGCGACCCCAAGCCTTGCACCGTCAGCCAGTATACGAAACTATGCGGGGTAAGGGGATATAAGGATGTATATCCAGATTACCTGCTCTTCTGCTGCTTCTTTTGCTCAATGTACCTGACGTTTCGGGCGGTCAGCTTGCGAGGGCGGCTGTGTCTATTTTTCTTCTTGAGGTACTAGTCAGGGCCCATCACCTTCTCGACGTTTGGCAGGCTTTCCTGGCGGCGCACTTCGGCCGAATCAGGTGGTGGAAGCCTTTCCTCCCAGAACTTAACCGCTTTTGGGCCGTTCTTGCAGGCAATACAGTGTCGCACGCTGCCCCGTCCGCTGATTGTACGGAACGCGTAGCCGTACTGCAGCTTCCCGCAACCGACGCAGCGCGCCCGGGCATCCGTCGTAGACCGCTGCGGGTTCAGCAGAAGCGGGTCAATCTTCGCCTCGCATTGCTTGCACGTAGGGCCCACCATTTTGCAAACTGTGAGTAAGTTAGCGAATTCAATTGTTTTAACCAATTACTTGCGTCAAAATATTATTCAATAGCACGGTAATGTAAGGCTGGTATTTATTATTAGGCAAAATACTAAAATGTTTTAAAAACTTTTACTATTTGGCTTTGCTATAATAATACTTTTATCATATTTCCAAACAAATACATACTTTACATGCAATAAAAGTGACTAAAAGACTATGTACCGTGCGCGCATGCATTCGTCGAGTGCGGTGCACGGGAGCAGATAGCGCAATGGCCGTGCAGCCGCGCGCTTTCACTGCACGGTGGCAGTGGTGAGTGCCAGGTGAAGTAAAGAAGATATATATTCGCAAAGTCCCTACAAAAAGCGCTGGTCGTGAAGCCTGCTTTAATATTAAAAAAAATACTATCGTCTTTACTTCAGAAAGTGTTTGGAAAATAGCATTGCCGAGCGCTTACAAATGCGGCCTGTGAAGCTTATATTAATAATATTAATACTATTAATATCGTTTTTACTTTGAAAAGTGTGTGGAAAATAACATCCCAGAGCTCTTACAAAATACTGGTCTGTGAAGTCTACATTAATATAAATAAATATTTCTATTTGAGAAGTGTGCAGAGCTCTTTGAAAATAAATGGGTTACTGTGCCCGATTTGCAGTACATACGACAGGTTTAGCGTAGCTAAATGTAAATAATCAATCATCAACGCAGCTCGTCAGGCTGTTTTGCAACCAATCGAGGGCATTTTGTACTCAGGCGGGAGTTTTGCCCATAAAATAGTTTTCCTGGGGTAGAATCAAGAGGACGAATAGACGGTCCAGATCGTGCGACAGATCAAGTCAGTGGTCGCAGGTCAGCAAGGTATGGCCCAAATCAGGGGCGCGAGTTAATTGTGTGACGCTTTCGGATATATTTGTAATGTGGGCATAGTTAGGTCAAGTCAGAAAGGTAGGCGCGGTCGGTAAGATGGGACGAAAATGTATCAGACAGGGCCAACTGTAGCCATGCGAAAAAGTAGGAAAAAGCAGCAAGAGAAGAAAGCGACGGACTGATTGACAGACGGACGGACGGACGGACAGACACGCTGCAAGGTTAGGAGCGGAGCGACTAGCGCTCTGGGCGCCCGCTCCGCGGACGCTAGGGCATGGTTGGTTGGTGTAGTGTGGGCTGTCCGCCTCCGCAGCGCTGCGGCGGATGAAAGAACATTCTGAAATCAAAGCTAATTGTATTATATGTATTACGTGCCCAACCAAGTCCGCGTCCCAAAGATCTCCCTGTACACAATATTGTTGGTGTGTACGTTCCCGTCCTCATCGATGGCCACTGGATCTACAGCAATCTTGATCGCCTTCCTCGAAGTCACTCTCGACAACGCCACATAAAGCTGCCCATGTGCGAAGACCGGTGATTCCAAGTAGATACCCACGTGGTGGATCGATTGTCCTTGGGCCTTGTTGATAGTCATGACAAACGCTGGAACCACGGGAAACTGCTTACGCTTGAGTTTGAACGGGAAGTCCTTGTCATCGTCCTCACTATAAAGGGCGATCCGAGGAATGAACACCTTCTTACCCTTGAACGGCCCGGACATAATGCTGGCCTCGATGCTTCTCTCGCGCAGTGACACAACCCGAAGCCGCGTTCCGTTGCAAAGACCTGCGTCGCTATTCAGGTTTCTAATCATGATGATAGGTACTCCAACCTTCAGAACAATCCTGTGCGGAGGGATACCGGAGAAGTTAAGAGAGTTCAAGAACTGTTGCTCAAACATATTTGCATCCGCGACCCCTTCGAGGCTGTCCACCGAGAGATACTCCTTCGTTTCACCTGACAGCCGTTCCGCAACCATGTCGTTGATACGCCGAACACTTGCATTTGTGGGGGCTAGTATGGCTCGCTCAACGAAGTATTCATCGGGTAAATTCTCAGTATCAACGCCCGGGTACACCGCATCTATGAGTGCGTTGACGTTGCGGACTCGTCGGGCTTCTTCAACTTCGTCCAAGTCTCGCTCGTGTTTCTCCTCCGCCGGAGGTAGTAGCCTGAAACTTGGGGGGGCTCCATATCCGCGTCTTCTTCGTCAGAGGTCATTTGTTGTACCCGTCGTTCTGGAATGATACACATGTCGCGTGGAAGGCATATGTCGCCATCACCGATCTCATGGCTGACCGGGTAACGGTCTCCTCAATTTGACGTAAGAATTCAGAGAATTCCGCTAACTCAGCCGCACTTGACTGCGTTCTGAGGTCGGTGCGGACACGCATGTTCTCGGTTAATCCGCACTTGACGCAAATGCTCCCATAGCGGGGAAGACTTAAAGGCAAGCTTGAATCGTCTCCGCACGCGTAGCATCCTTCAGTACAGGTAGAATCTGGCGGTGATCACCGCTGAACATCATTACCTTTCCGCCGAATGGCTCCAGATCATTCTTCATAATATCCCTAAGCGACCTGTCAACAGCCTCAAAGCAAGCTCGGTTCATCATCGGCGCTTCGTCCCAAATGATTAAGCTCGCGCTACGAATCAATTCGGCTTTTTGACTCTGCCATGAAAGGCTGCACGTCGACGTCTCTGCTAGTTCGAGGGGAATCCAGAACGTTGAATGCGCGGTATGACCTCCAGTTAACAAAGTGGCTGCAATCCCACTCGATGCAGCCGCGATGGCAACCTTACGTTGCACCCGAACGTGAGCGAGTATTTGCTCGAGTAGAAACGACTTTCCTGTTCCACCCGGACCATCCAAAAAGAAAAGCTTCTCTCCTCCAACCGGTCTGCTCACTGCAGCAATAACTTGGTCAAAAACATCCCTCTGGTTGCTGTTCAACTGGTCTGCCTGCTCCGCAGCATGCTCCAGTTCGTTTTAGGGGTACGCGTCAATCTCTTGCTGGACAACATCAACAGAAGGTCGTCCACTTGAGCGGATACATCGTCGTAATCGGCTAGCAGAGGAAGGCCGTACATGTCGAGGGACTTTTGGTTCGAAACCCAAGTAATCAGCCAAAATCTTCAACGCCTTGTACTCCGTCATTCGAAGACGCACCTCCTCTTCGCGTACATTATGTAGGTCTGCGTCTCTTTCCTCAATGCTTCGTGCAGGATCCTCTGACATATTCTTCTTGAACCTGTCCCATAGATCTTTGGCATTGCCAGGCATCGAGTAAACCAAAATGATGCCGATGAGTTGGCGTAGCTGGTACGGCATCTTGACCTCGGCGGCTTCGCGTAAGCAATGTATCCACTCATCGTCAATTTCCAAATATCCAAGCGCCAAAGCTGCTTGCTGATATGTAGGATGTTCCGTACCATCAACCGTTCGAAGATCCGCAAAGGACTTAGGCGAGCGTCGGTTACACAGGAGAAGTCGTAAGTAGAAGCGTTTCGGGTCCTGCGGAGATACGTGTACCAAGCGTCCCCGAGAAGCAACGTACTTCTTATACGGTTCCCACGTCTTGTGTTCCGTCCACCTGTACTTCCGCGGTACATCCTTGTACAGTAGATTGGCCGTAGCTTCTGGATTACGCGCGCACAGCTTGAAAAACCTCCGTC
>NW_003303674.1:253156-259418 GCF_000142945.1 Phytophthora infestans T30-4 | reverse complement strand
CCTCAGGCCAGTTCGGGTTGCATGTCATCGTAATGAACAGGCTCGGGGCTCCTGTTTCACGGACGATAGCCATGGCATCCAAGAAGCGTTGGTACATGTAGCGGGGTCCACCTGTAAACTTCGGAGGTATGATGATCTTGCGCCCAACCTCACCCGCATCTGGCGTCGCTGACTCCTGCTCCGTATTATTCCCACGGCGAGTCCTACGTATGGCCGCCTCGTCGTCAGCTGCCATTCTGTGGATTTCAACAGACTCGCCACGCAACGCGTCCGTGAGGCCCTGGAGGGTTTCCAATCGATACTGGAGCTGGTTCTTCTTGACGAAGCGCAGGCGTTCTTGTTCGCATTTGGCCCATTGGTCAACGCAGTATTGCTGCGTCAGTCGCCCACCGCGCAGGATAAGAGAATTACTAACCGTCCGGTCGTAAAGCAGATACGCCTCATATTCCCGAACGGACATGGTTAAGGGGTCACCGTGGCGATCGACGGGATTACCAGCGTACGGGATATCGTAAGTCCAGCCATTCTCCCCGTACGGAAACAGTAGAGGGTACTGCAGCGGGTCGTAGGTAACGCTCGTCTCAAATATGCGCTTGAAACCCCCTCCTGTCGTGTGTAGGATTATATCCCGATGCTCAGCCGCGTTTGTATCGATCACAACGGCTGCCACCTCTGATGCAGTGGGGGTGTTATGCGTACCCGGGTTTGCATTCCGTGTGACATGCAGACGCAGCTTAAGGTGATCCCCCTCCGGAAGAAAATTACTCAAGGCTAATGACGGATCATGCTCATCAACGTCTTCCCCTGCCGCTCGGCGTCGTTCGTGCTCCCTGATGGCAGCTGCATACTCATCCCAACCACGATCTATCAAAACTCTACGCGCGCTGATAAATTCTTGTGTGTACGGATTGTGCGCCACTAGCATCTGGTCAATCGTTTCCATAACGGCGCGATCGAGGCCATGGGTCATGTTCATACGGCTTCTCACACGTGCATCCATGTCCGGATCGTTAAAGTAAACTTGGGCATACATGGAGCGACCGAAGGTAGGAGGTAGTAACGATCCCAAGCGATGGCACACTGACCCTTGTACACGGAAGTTGTAGACACCATTTCGTGTCACGCTTTCGTCGACATTAAGAGGCCGAGACCGCGAAGCTCCCATGGACGTAAATGCAAATACGTTGTTGTAGGCCCGGATTGACCGCATGAAAGTCGGGTTTTCAAAAAGTGTTAGAAGCGCAGCAGGTGCTGTTCGCGAAGTCGGAACGAACACCAGTCCGTTACGACAACAGCATCCGTCTGTCTCTTGTGGAAACTTCCAAGCGTTGCAGTAGTGACAAACTCGCTCGTTCTCCCCGTTGTCGTTAGTGTAACGCGTAAAGTAGTGGCGCCCCCCCGGAAACGCTGGAAGGGTCAAAACTTTCGTGGTGTGCGAGGCCCTTCTTGTACTGCGAGACCGCCTTCGAAACCGCTCTTTTCCTTTCGCTACGCCCTTTGTTCATCCGTCATGGCTCCCCTCCGTGCTCTAAGCGCGGCAGCGTCTCGGGTGCGCTGTGCTTGCCGCTGCTCCTCTGACATGCATCATCTGTGATCTCTATGCGCTGCCGTATCTCGCTCGCGTTCTACTTGTCGGTGCTCGTCAGACATGCCATCTCTGTGCTCTCGTCGTCCCGAAGCATCTCGCTCACGCCGCGCTTGTCGCTGCACATCGGGCATGTCCTCTCTGTGCTCTCTTCGTGATGCAGTATTGTGGCTACGCTCGGCTTGACGCTGTTCGTCGGTCATGCGCGCCCTGCGTTCCTCATGTGTCGCCGCATCGCGAATCCTAGCATCTAGGCGATCTTCCTCTGTACTTGCGGCTCTATGAATGGCTTGTGTGCTTCGAATGTATTCTCGATGAATTTCAAGCTCTTCTGGTGGCATTCTACCGCGCCGTACCCTTGCTCGATCGGCATCTTGACCGCGATCTCAGGTAACCTGAGATTCGGATCTGTTAGCCCTACGAATTCTTTTTCTTTCGGCGTCCTTCACTCGTGCCCGTTGCCTTTGCGGGCTCGTCATAGCAGCTCGCCTGACCCGGGCTCTTTCTGCATCGCGCGCACGTTTAGCCGCAGCTCTATCGTCAGCTGCATTCCTTGACACTCCAATCTGGAAACCGCGGGCGTTGTCGAAAGGGTCTTTGCGATGCGAGTCCTCCTCGAAGCGACGTTGATGCACAACGGGGTCATCTTCTTCAGTCTTCTCCCCACGCTCAGCGGCTAAGCCAGATACGCGCAGCTGATCGATTCCCGTTTGTGCTGGTGTTTCGACTAAGTCAAGCTGCTCCAATTCTTGGATTGCCTTGCGGTACCGCGCTTCCGCTTCACGAAGCCTTTTTTTGCGGAGTTGTCTTTCCTTACGCGACTCTTCTTGGGATTGGGATGCGTTCTCACGCCGGGCTCGTTGTACGCGCTCATCTAATTCCTCGCGAGTAATTCTAGTAATTAGACACAGTTTGTCGAGTTAATTCTGCAATAAAGCCCGCTACACATTTGTTGGGGAACCTTTTTCTTTTCCTCGGGGCTCTTGCCATGCCCTTCTATCTTGAAAGCGTCTGTCGCCTAATTTAAATGGAAAAAAATTACATGGGCGGTTAGACTCGAAAGTCTATGTGCACCGGGAGCTATTCTACAGCTCAGTCATGAATATAAGCACCAGAACATGGACACAGTAGCTTAAGCAACGTGGTATTCGAATAGAACCCCGAACTTTCCTTTCCAGTACTAATCCAGAAGCCCTCTGTGAATAGAACACATCACTGTCATTTCCATCCCCGGCTTCTCGGATTACAAACAACTTAGGGGTATCGTCACTCCAGGGGGCTTGTTGGGTCCAGTCAGCTTTTGCTTAGGCCCTCCCCTTGGCCGACGTGTTACAGCCCTCCAGCTCACGGTCCGGACGAGTCCAAATTACCTGGCACGACTGTGGACCAACCAGCTGTACATGGTAATTCAGACGCCGCATCGCGCTGTTGCCTCTTGGGTACGTCAAAGCTGTTGCCTCAGCCCTGTTGAGTGGTTGCCCAGGTCTGTTCGATACCGTCCAGGCCTTTCAGGTCATGTCAGTAGTATGCACAGGGTGTCCGAGATCGACCCAGCCCCTCACGGGGCTCACACATTTCAAAATGCTCTAAAACTGTCTATTATGACGCTATGATATCTAAGGTGTACAGGCGCGGGGCTCACTCGTGCTCTTAAAATGTTTTTGTCTTGATCTCCTGTTCTTGAGCTGTCCTTGCACTTGATCTGAGCTCCTTGCTCTGTGAAGACGAATGGTTGACTTTCCTTGCCCTTCCGCCCGAGAAGTGTCTCTCCACAGAGGGTTTTTTGATGTGGGAGAGCTCCCCACTTTAGAGAGCCACTTTTTTTTGGGCGGGACGTTAAGGAATTTTTCAGGCTGGGGGCGGCCAATTTGAGTTTGGGCCACAGTGGGCAGCACGCGCCACTCGCTTTTGGAGCGTGGACACTCGCGGTGCGTCTAGGACCCCTAGGCGCGTGCATGGTGGTAGACGCTCCCAGTCACACCCACCCCAACCTGATTGCTATCGCTACCAACTGCCATACCACTTTGGAGTCTCGGGGCAAGCCTCAGACTGTATCCTGAGAGGTCTCTCTTGAATATATGATAGGACAAGGAGCCCCACGCCCGTACATACATGCATATTCATCTAAAACTACCCTACTGCTATTATACAGCCAGCGCACCTTGTCCTCTCCGCGCCGTCGCTAAAAAAATCCAATTTTGTGTTTTGAATGAGAAATGAGTCGGAAAATATTGCCCAATCAGAGCGCGAGTTAATTGTGCGGCGTTTTTGCCATAATTGTAATTTTGGCATAGTTAGGTCGAGTCAGAAAGAAAGGCGCCGTCCATAAGATGGGACCCAAATGCTTTAGAAAGGGCGAGTGTAGCCATGCGAAAAGGCAGGCCAAAGCAGGAAGACAGGGAGTGCGACGGACGGATTGACAGACGGACAGACAGACCGACAGGTTACTCGGTAAGGAAGCGGTAAATGGGGTAGATACTCTCAGTTTTATTCATCCAATCAAAACATGTTTTGCTAGTCGTACGAGTTTTTGTGTCGCAGATTTTACTATCGGAATTGTGTTTATCAACTCCGGCTTTTTGGGTCGTTGTCTGTACGTGCATTTATTATTTGGCTGCTTTTTAAAATGAGCACTCATACGCTTCGAAACTGTTATGACAGGGTAAACGAAATCGCTGGATTATCACGGGATTTTGGATAAAATCCAGAGAACGGGTGCAAAATTATCCCCCCTTCTGTGACACCACCTTATTTTCCCGCTTAAGTACGGGAGCATTATTTTATCCCCTTTTCTCTCATTCCGGCTCGAAGAGATATGGTGAAGCCCTTCTGCGCGATTGTTGGTGTGGCGGGAAGCGCATTCGAGGTGGACATAGACGAGAGTGCGTCGGTTTCCGCGTTAAAAAAGGCGGTCAAGGAGGAGAACGCAGCGACGATCACATGCGACGCCAAGAACCTGCAGCTCTTCCTGGCGAAGAAGAAGAAAGGCGCTGGTGTGTGGCTAACGGAGAACGACGCGAAGGACGGTGTCAGTGACACGAGTGATTTGTAGCTATTGGGCGTTGCAGGAGCGCCGCTCAGCTTGGTTGGCTTGTCGGAGAAGGACGTCAAGTTCGTACCCACTCTAGAGGATGTCGAGTCGATGAACACACCTGTTCACGTGCTGGTGGCGTTGCCTCCTGGGACAAGTAGTGCGCCTATTTCTGATGGGACGGACTTATGGCTGTCGAGATTTCAACATTGTGAAGTTGCAAAACTTACGCTACTGCCGACACGCGGAGATCTAAATAAATTTATCGGACAACCTCTCCCTGTAAAGATTGGGTTACCGCAGTCTGTGTTTCAAGCTTGGTCGAGTCCATTGATACTAGGCCAACTCCTTCGAGATAAATTGTTCGAGCTAAACGACATTTCGCCGTGCGAATTTTTAAAAGATTCGGTGTTTAGCGCTGCGTTCCTGTACCCGCAGGTGGATGGGGATGCCACAGAGAGTGCATTTCATTATTTCTGGGACTCAATTATCCGTGTGGTGCTCGGGTTTGTGTTTAGGCGTGCTTACATCAACCGGGATTCGAGTAGGAAATCCTCGTCAGGTTTGAAGCGACCCGACTTTTTGTTTGCTTTGGATCATATCTGTGTTTTTCGTGGTGAGGAGAAAGAACCTCGTACTTCTATCACTGTGCCTCGTGAGGAGCTCTCTAAAAAGCTGGTGTGGTCCTACGGTGGAGGGCGTATGTGTTTGGCTATGCTGCGTCGGGCTTCGAACTAGAATTATTTGCTATCTATCAAGACGTCACGGGTAACGTTAAAACCCACCTTATTGGAGGGTTTAACTTGCAGCATGCGCCGGAACGTTTTCGACTTGTACTGGCACTTCTGAATTTGTGTCTGCTTTTCCCGGCAATTGTGCAAAACTGTCCGGCCTCGGCAGGGACCGAGTTCATGGACATCCATCGCGCCAATGGCGTCAAGGTGCGGTTGAGTCCGATTTTCGTCGATAAGATCTTTCATACACAAGAAGAGTATCGTCGCGTGAAGCAGATCTACGATTCTTTGAAAGCTTATGGGGTTCCTTGTGCCGATGCAGTCGTCACGGTGGATTCAGACCAATTGAGGTTGACACTTAAGCCCCGCGGCATTGAGATGAAGCCATGCAGCTTGAGTGAACTGTTCGTCGCGCTCGGGAACGTTCTCGAGGCCCTTGTAGTCCTCCATCGCAACGGGTGGATGCACAGAGACATCCGTTGGTCTAACGTGATCAAGCATATCGACCGCGTTGAATGGTTTTTGATCGACTTCGCTGATGCAGCTCAAAGTCCGCAGAAATATCCCAGCGGCGATCACTTGACGCACGACGAACACGCTTCAGATATTTTTATGGAAGGTGGATCCCACACGACTGCGGTTGACTTATGGGCCGTGGGATACCTGGTGAAGACAAGTAAGATTGAACGGGAATGGACTGCGGAGCCCGAAAGAGCGCTTTTCCTAGATCGGTTGATGAACCCAGACCCGAGTGCTCGGCCGACGGCAGACGAAGCCTTACAGCTTCTGTCACGTTTTGAACGTGAAGCTGCTGAGCAGGAATCACAGGGCAAGGGTGTGCGCAAGAAGCACAGACGTGCCTGAATTTTTACATCGCTATGGCACTACCATTACGCGCTGGGACGAAGTACT
>NW_003303674.1:249575-251612 GCF_000142945.1 Phytophthora infestans T30-4 | reverse complement strand
CGGGTTTGCGCAAGTGCCACGATGTTCCCGCTGCTCCGAGCTTATTTAGATGCAAAAGACCGGCTTTTCATTCTACCACTCAACTCACCGTCTACGGCACAATCACGATGAGTGATATTGACAACTTTGGCACCGTCCCCTCAACGCAAACATGCCGGCGACGGTGCAGACCGCGACGATTTCCAACGTTCAGGGATTAATAGAGAAGGCTGCGATGGTGTACTTAACCGACTAGAGATAGTATCGTGGTGGCCGCCGTGAAGGCGGGCGTATACGACAACCAGTGGCCACATTCGCACCGCATGATAGCTGCTGCGGTGTGTCAACGAGTTTCTCTCGTCAACCGAGATTTCTCATACATTCGAAGTAAACGTGTGTTGCTCATTCATCGACTACTCCTGTTGTTAGTTCCATAGTACTTCGTCCCAGCGCGTAATGGTAGTGCCATAGCGATGTAAAAATTCAGGCACGTCTGTGCTTCTTGCGCACACCCTTGCCCTGTGATTCCTGCTCAGCAGCTTCACGTTCAAAACGTGACAGAAGCTGTAAGGCTTCGTCTGCCGTCGGCCGAGCACTCGGGTCTGTGTTCATCAACCGATCTAGGAAAAGCGCTCTTTCGGGCTCCGCAGTCCATTCCCGTTCAATCTTACTTGTCTTCACCAGGTATCCCACGGCCCATAAGTCAACCGCAGTCGTGTGGGATCCACCTTCCATAAAAATATCTGAAGCGTGTTCGTCGTGCGTCAAGTGATCGCCGCTGGGATATTTCTGCGGACTTTGAGCTGCATCAGCGAAGTCGATCAAAAACCATTCAACGCGGTCGATATGCTTGATCACGTTAGACCAACGGATGTCTCTGTGCATCCACCCGTTGCGATGGAGGGACTAACAGGGCCTCGAGAACGTTCTCGAGCGCGACGAACAGTTCACTCAAGGCTGCATGTCTTCATCTCAATGCCGCGGGGGCTTAAGTGTCAACCTCAATTGGTCTGAATCCACCGTGACAACTGCATCGGCACAAGGAACCCCATAAGCTTTCAAAGAATCGTAGATCTGCTTCACGCGACGATACTCTTCTTGCGTATGAAAGATCTTATCGACGAAAATCGGACTCAACCGCACCTTGACGCCATTGGCGCGATGGATGTCCATAAACTCGGTCCCTGCCGAGGCCGGGGCAGTTTTGCACAATTGCCGGGAAAAGCAGACACAAATTCAGAAGTGCCAGTACAAGTCGAAAACGTTCCGGCGCATGCTGCAAGTTAAACCCTCCAATAAGGTGGGTTTTAACGTTACCCGTGACGTCTTGATAGATAGCAAATAATTCTAGTTCGAAGCCCGACGCAGCATAGCCAAACACATACGCCCTCCACCGTAGGACCACACCAGCTTTTTAGAGAGCTCCTCACGAGGCACAGTGATAGAAGTACGAGGTTCTTTCTCCTCACCACGAAAAACACAGATATGATCCAAAGCAAACAAAAAGTCGGGTCGCTTCAAACCTGACGAGGATTTCCTACTCGAATCCCGGTTGATGTAAGCACGCCTAAACACAAACCCGAGCACCACACGGATAATTGAGTCCCAGAAATAATGAAATGCACTCTCTGTGGCATCCCCATCCACCTGCGGGTACAGGAACGCAGCGCTAAACACCGAATCTTTTAAAAATTCGCACGGCGAAATGTCGTTTAGCTCGAACAATTTATCTCGAAGGAGTTGGCCTAGTATCAATGGACTCGACCAAGCTTGAAACACAGACTGCGGTAACCCAATCTTTACAGGGAGAGGTTGTCCGATAAATTCATTTAGATCTCCGCGTGTCGGCAGTAGCGTAAGTTTTGCAACTTCACTATGTTGAAATCTCGACAGCCATAAGTCCGTCCCATCAGAAATAGGCGCACTACTTGTCCCAGGAGGCAACGCCACCAGCACCGTGCTGGTGGCGTTGCGTCCTGGGACAAGTAGTTCTCAGGGAGCACGTGAACAGGTGTGTTCATCGACTCGACATCCTCTAGCGTGGGTACGAACTTGACG
>NW_003303674.1:243985-245695 GCF_000142945.1 Phytophthora infestans T30-4 | reverse complement strand
CTGGGTATCTTGTGAATGCGCATCGTGCGATGGGATAGACTGGTGCAATTTTCAGTCTTGAACGAGGAATTCCTAGTAAACGCAAGTCATCAGCTTGCATTGATTACGTCCCTGCCCTTTGTACACACCGCCCGTCGCACCTACCGATTGAATGACTCGGTGAAAAATTGGGACCGTGAGTCTGTTTGCTTTATTGCGAGTGGATTGATGGGAACTTTTTTAAACCTCGCCATTTAGAGGAAGGTGAAGTCGTAACAAGGTTTCCGTAGGTGAACCTGCGGAAGGATCATTACCACACCTAAAAACTTTCCACGTGAACCGTTTCAACCCAATAGTTGGGGGTCTTACTTGGCGGCGGCTGCTGGCTTTATTGCTGGCGGCTACTGCTGGGCGAGCCCTATCAAAAGGCGAGCGTTTGGACTTCGGTCTGAGCTAGTAGCTTTTTTATTTTAAACCCTTTACTTAATACTGATTATACTGTGGGGACGAAAGTCTCTGCTTTTAACTAGATAGCAACTTTCAGCAGTGGATGTCTAGGCTCGCACATCGATGAAGAACGCTGCGAACTGCGATACGTAATGCGAATTGCAGGATTCAGTGAGTCATCGAAATTTTGAACGCATATTGCACTTCCGGGTTAGTCCTGGAAGTATGCCTGTATCAGTGTCCGTACAACAAACTTGGCTTTCTTCCTTCCGTGTAGTCGGTGGAGGAGATGCCAGATGTGAAGTGTCTTGCGGTTGGTTTTCGGACCGACTGCGAGTCCTTTTAAATGTACTAAACTGTACTTCTCTTTGCTCCAAAAGTGGTGGCATTGCTGGTTGTGGACGCTGCTATTGTAGCGAGTTGGCGACCGGTTTGTCTGCTGCGGCGTTAATGGAGAAATGCTCGATTCGTGGTATGGTTGGCTTCGGCTGAACAATGCGCTTATTGGGTGATTTTCCTGCTGTGGCGTGATGGACTGGTGAACCATGGCTCTTTAGCTTGGCATTTGAATCGGCTTTGCTGTTGCGAAGTAGAGTGGCGGCTTCGGCTGCCGAGGGTCGATCCATTTGGGAAATGTTGTGTACTTCGGTATGCATCTCAATTGGACCTGATATCAGGCAAGATTACCCGCTGAACTTAAGCATATTAATAAGCGGAGGAAAAGAAACTAACAAGGATTCCCCTAGTAACGGCGAGTGAAGCGGGAAGAGCTCAAGCTTAAAATCTCCGTGCAAGTTTTGCGCGGCGAATTGTAGTCTATAGAGGCGTGATCAGTGTGGGCGCTTGGGGCAAGTTCCTTGGAAGAGGACAGCATGGAGGGTGATACTCCCGTTCATCCCTGAGTTGCTCGTGCGTACGATCCGTTTTCTTTGAGTCGCGTTGTTTGGGAATGCAGCGCAAAGTAGGTGGTAAATTCCATCTAAAGCTAAATATTGGTGCGAGACCGATAGCGAACAAGTACCGTGAGGGAAAGATGAAAAGAACTTTGAAAAGAGAGTTAAAGAGTACCTGAAACTGCTGAAAGGGAACCGAATCGTTTCCAGTGTCTATAATCCGTGGTATATTTCATTGGCGAGTGTGTGCGTGCGTGTGCTGTGGCAGCGACTTTTTTGGCTGCGCTCGGCGTGTGTGCTGTGTGTGCTTGCTGCTGCCCTGTGCTGCGGTGGGACGTCAAGATCAGTTTGGATGCTGCGCGAAATGGCCGCCGAGAAGGTAGGGCTTACG
>NW_003303674.1:235715-239295 GCF_000142945.1 Phytophthora infestans T30-4 | reverse complement strand
GTGTAAATGTGTTGTACCAATGTATACGAGTGATAAACACTAATAGGCGTGTCGGTCAAAGTCAAATGTAGACGGCCATCTTAGGCTGAAAGCACCATATCCCGTCTGCTCTGTGAAGTTAAGCAGCCTCAAGCTCGGGTAGTACTCGGGTGGGTGACCACCGGGGAAGTCCGGGTGCTGTCTACTTTTTAGCCCGTTTTGAGCTGTTTACCGACTTTGCGTGTGTTTGCAAACGCAAGATATGATGTCTGACATGTGCCCACACGACATCTTGGTTTTAGTATGCCTGGCGAGCCACTACACACGAGATCTTGTTTTTTGTATGGTGTTCTTTAATTTGATTATTATGAAGATGAAAGAGAACCGTTAGAACGGGTATGAAGGGTGTTCTAGGGGTGCTTTTCGGTGCTCTTTCACGTGGACATATCGCAGCATGCGACATGTCAGCGGAACACTGTCTAAATTAATAAATACTGTTTTGGCCGATTTCTAAAAGCGTCTATAAAAGGGCATAAGTGCAATGACTCGTCTTTGTAACCCTGCGGCCTAGGCGTAGTTTTTCACGGGGAATCCGAATATCAAAGGTAGATTTATGTACAACATGTACTTTTTTTGCAACATGTACTTTTTATCTACGGGACATAGACATATGTAAAAACACACGGCGGAGCCGTTCCCGCAATCAGAATTTGTCTAACTCTTCTAGATCAAAAGTTATTAAGCGAAATGTGAGACTTTGTTTGGCATGCTCTTTTTTTAGGTGGTTTTTTCCGGTTTTATGTGCCGCCCGGCAGATCTGGCCTGCAGACTTTAGCAGAAAACTTGGCGCATGTGTTCGCACGACCGCTCCCAAAGTTTTACAAGCATATCTCCAGTAGTTGCTTCGCAATGATTTTTTTAGTGACGCCAAAAAACGCCATTTTCGCGGAAAATGGACACCTTGGACGGCCAAAATCACCACTTTTGGCCATGTTTGGCCCTGCACATCCAGGAAGCAAATGAGACTGCTCCGTATAAAAACTGCCCTAGGGGTGCTTTTATGCGCGCATTCTCGTGGTCAAGTCAGATTTTGGCTAAATTTAAATGCCTTGTCTATAAACACTTTTTTCGACCTAAATTTTCACCTGTTTTGTCCCGAAATGATAGCACCCATTCTTTATTTGCCTATATATCGCGAAGGAGGCAACTTTTTTCCTGTTAAGTATAGATAAAAAATTTAATTCGGCGTTTTAGCGCACGAGGAACAAAAGTCTCCATACAAGCTACCCTCGGTTTCTAATGACTTTTTGAGTTAGGGAAGCGTGGATCTTCTTTTTTTCTTGTTTCCAGGACTTCACATGAACTTCCAACTCAACTCGAATTGTCATCCCGGGCCCACCACGCATCGAAACGACACTTTTCTCGGAACTGGCGAATAAAAAATAGGTCACCAGATGCGCAAGAGTCTGGGATGACAGAATATCAAAACAATAACAGAATCGTTAGTACTTTTTTTGTCACCAGCGCCCTTTTTCTGTTTTCGCGTACATAATCGAGCATAACTTTATCAATTTATGCCATATCGACCGATATCGATTGTCACGATAGTGTACTTTTTTTAGGCGCACATGATGGTAAAAAGAACGGCCACCTATTCCCAGCCGTTCTTAAGTTATGCTCTTTTAAAGATTTTACTTTAGAGATGACACACCCTCTCATTTCACTCCATTACATGCTCTTTTTGCTGAATTACGTGGCACAGACGCAGAAAATCATGGTTCGCAAGTCGAACATTTTTGAAGAGCGCATCGAAACGGACATTTTCTTAAAATAACATGGTATACAAAAAGTGCGTTCTTGAGCCTGTAGCAAACGATTTGCATCCATGACATCCCAAAAACTTAAAATAACATATCTCGACTCCTAGAATGAAATCGACGTGGATCCTTAGGGCAGTTAGTGTGTTTTAGTATCATACTTAACACCACAAAGTTTTACGGGGCACTCTACAATACTCTTCCCAAGACGCAAGAAAATGTTCATTTTGGGGGGTCCTCTAACGCGAACTTAATGATAAAATACCGCACTTAGTCCATAAAATACGAACTTAGGCACTATTCGCACTTAGTAAAATAACTTCTCGCACTTAGAACGGGTAATTTATGTAAATTACTTTATGGGTGACTGCTGGGCTCTAACAAAACTGAAAGATACTGACTAGCTGCTGGCGCGGCGGTTACTTTTCCAGCTATAAATAGATGTTAAACGAGTAGTCTGTAACTGTCAGCAGTACTCAATTCCCGTCAATCTGCTGTAGATTAACGGGAATTATTGTTAAGACGACGTAAACAAAAGCGAGTATCTTTCTTGTGACGGTTTCCTAGTATATGTGAGGTGACAAGTCGGTTACTGAGTGTAATTTTGGAAATGGCGTGTGGGTTTCTAAGAATATATTTGGTTTTTGAGGCGTTACTTTGCTGTTTAGGGTGATTTCTCGGTCTTATTCTAGGATAAGATTGAGTGAACTCTGGCGATTTATGGTTTTTTAGATGTGTCTTTGTAGGAATAGTTCTGCTGTTTCTAAGACGTGTCTTTAAGACAAACCTTTAAAAATCGTGCGTTATTATTGCTTTGGGGAAACTTAGAGCGGTTATTTCGTGCGTGCAGAAATTGAGGTTGTACTCGTATGCTCTGCATAAGAATATAGCTTTATTTGACGCATTTTATGCGTTGCTCTGGGTATTTTGCGCTGAAGCGATGTGGAATTGCTGACGAGTGTGTGCTTTCGGGATAGTGACCTGACTGTGTGTGCTTGGATGCGAGGAAGCGTTTGCTGACGTTGCGAGGTGCTACATCAACGCTCTGTCGGTGCCGGTGCGAAGGTGTGTTGCGGTTGGTTGTATAGTGTTTTGTGCAGTTTTCGGATTGTGTGTCATTATGCGATACCTTCTGTGGTGCGTTTTGCGCTGGATTTTTCCGGTGGAAAGTTCAATTTCGGGTAGAACCGTTTTTGATCTGGGGCTAGTTATGCGGCGTGCGGAGGGGACTACAACCCAAAGTATGCTGCGTCGTGCTCTATTATTCGCTTCTTGATCTACCTATTTTTAGGTGGAACTGTTGAAGTGAGGATCATATTTTTGTCTTTCTGTGCAAAAAGATTCTCGGCTATTAATGGCGGCTTTGAGAAAAGCTGCGAGTGGCCTAGCGACTGTTTCGGCGGTTGCGGGGCTGTTTGCGGCTGGCCTCTGTGTTGTTGTTTTGTGCTGGGGGCGACTTGTCGTCTTCTTTAGTATGGAGGATATAAACCTGGTTGATCCTGCCAGTAGTCATACGCTTGTCTCAAAGATTAAGCCATGCATGTCTAAGTATAAACAATTTTGTACTGTGAAACTGCGAATGGCTCATTATATCAGTTATAGTCTACTCGATAGTACCTTACTACTTGGATACCCGTAGTAATTCTAGAGCTAATACATGCATCAATACCCAACTGCTTGTCGGGCGGGTAGCATTTATTAGATTGAAACCAATGCAGTCTTCGGGCTGGTATTGTGTTGAGTCATAATAACTGTGCGGATCGCGCTTTTGCGCGATAAATCGA
>NW_003303674.1:234626-235615 GCF_000142945.1 Phytophthora infestans T30-4 | reverse complement strand
CGGCGAAAGTAACCGGTCAAAGTGCTGGTAGAGAGTTAATACTGTAAGCTTAAGATCGTCAAAGTCTTTGTTTGGCTTAGTGAGGTTTGTTCGCAAAAATCGCTAAGTGCCGCTGCTATTGTTTTCCGAGCCAAATTCGGCGACCTTAGTATCGGGTTTATAACAGGCAGAAAGCGAGAAACACTTTGCGTGAAAATCGCTAAGTGCCAGCGCTAATGATTTCTGAGCCAAAATCGGAGATTTTAGTATGGGGGTTTAACAAGGCAAGCTAGACGGCAGGGCGTAAAATTAGACTTGGTTTAAGTATGTTAAAAGAGAGCGAATAGCGTGAATTAGACTTGGTTTAACTATGTTAAAGAGAGCGGAATAGCATGAAATAGACTTGGTTTAACTATGTTAAAGAGAGCGGAATAGCATGAAATAGACTTGGTTTAACTATGTTAAAAGAGAGCGAAATAGCGTGAATTAGACTTGGTTTAAGTATGTTAAAGAGAGCGGAATAGCATGAAATAGACTTGGTTTAAGTATGTTAAAAGAGAGCGAAATAGCGTAAATTAGACTTGGTTTAACTATGTTAAAGAGAGCGGAATAGCATGAAATAGACTTGGTTTAACTATGTTAAAAGATAGCGAAATAGCGTGAATTAGACTTGGTTTAAGTATGTTAAAGAGAGCGGAATAGCATGAAATAGACTTGGTTTAAGTATGTTAAAAGAGAGCGAAATAGCGTGAATTAGACTTAGTTTAAGTATGTTAAAGAGAGCGGAATAGCATGAAATAGACTTGGTTTAAGTATGTTAGAGAGAGCGAAATAGCGTGAATTAGACTTGGTTCAAGTATGTTAAAGAGAGCAGAATAGCGCGAATTAGACTTGGTTTAAGTATGTTAGAGAGAGCAGAGTAGCATGAAATAGACTTGGTTTAAGTATGTTAAAAGAGAGCAGAATAGCGCGAATTAGACTTGGTTTAAGTATGTTAGAGAGAGCGGAAG
>NW_003303674.1:232368-233277 GCF_000142945.1 Phytophthora infestans T30-4 | reverse complement strand
CTTATTTGGGGTGACTTTTCTGCTGTGGCGTGATGGACTGATGAACCATGGCTCATCTAGCTTGGCATTTGAATCGGCTTTGCTGTTGCGAAGTAGAGTGGCGGCTTCGGCTGCCGAAGGGTCGATCCATTTGGGAAATGGTGTGTACTTCGGTATGCATCTCAATTGGACCTGATATCAGGCAAGATTACCCGCTGAACTTAAGCATATTAATAAGCGGAGGAAAAGAAACTAACAAGGATTCCCCTAGTAACGGCGAGTGAAGCGGGAAGAGCTCAAGCTTAAAATCTCCGTGCAAGTTTTGCGCGGCGAATTGTAGTCTATAGAGGCGTGATCAGTGTGGGCGCTTGGGGCAAGTTCCTTGGAAGAGGACAGCATGGAGGGTGATACTCCCGTTCATCCCTGAGTTGCTCGTGCGTACGATCCGTTTTCTTTGAGTCGCGTTGTTTGGGAATGCAGCGCAAAGTAGGTGGTAAATTCCATCTAAAGCTAAATATTGGTGCGAGACCGATAGCGAACAAGTACCGTGAGGGAAAGATGAAAAGAACTTTGAAAAGAGAGTTAAAGAGTACCTGAAACTGCTGAAAGGGAACCGAATCGTTTCCAGTGTCTATAATCCGTGGTATATTTCATTGGCGAGTGTGTGCGTGCGTGTGCTGTGGCAGCGGCTTTTTTGGCTGCGCTCGGCGTGTGTGCTGTGTGTGCTTGCTGGTGCCCTGTGCTGCGGTGGGACGTCAAGGTCAGTTCGTATGCTGCGGGAAATGGCCGCCGAGGAGGTAGGGCTTACGCTTGCGTTTGTCTGTTATATCTTGGTGGACGAGTAGTCGCGGTTGGGACTGAGGTGCCTACAACGTGTTTTTGAGTGGGCCTGTGTCTCTGTGTGCGCCGTGTGCGGATAGCTGCTATGCG
>NW_003303674.1:224581-227626 GCF_000142945.1 Phytophthora infestans T30-4 | reverse complement strand
GCTAGACGGCAGAGTAGCGTGAATTAGACTTGGTTTAAGTATGTTAAAAGAGAGCGAATAGCGTGAATTAGACTTGGTTTAACTATGTTAAAGAGAGCGGAATAGCATGAATTAGACTTGGTTTAACTATGTTAAAGAGAGCGGAATAGCATAAAATAGACTTGGTTTAAGTATGTTAAAAGAGAGCGAAATAGCGTAAATTAGACTTGGTTTAACTATGTTAAAGAGAGCGGAATAGCATGAAATAGACTTGGTTTAACTATGTTAAAGAGAGCGGAATAGCATGAAATAGACTTGGTTTAAGTATGTTAAAAGAGAGCGAAATAGCGTGAATTAGACTTGGTTTAAGTATGTTAAAGAGAGCGGAATAGCATGAAATAGACTTGGTTTAACTATGTTAAAAGATAGCGAAATAGCGTGAATTAGACTTGGTTTAAGTATGTTAAAGAGAGCGGAATAGCATGAAATAGACTTGGTTTAACTATGTTAAAAGAGAGCGAAATAGCATGAAATAGACTTGGTTTAAGTATGTTAAAAGAGAGCGAAATAGCGTGAATTAGACTTGGTTTAAGTATGTTAAAGAGAGCAGAATAGCGCGAATTAGACTTGGTTTAAGTATGTTAGAGAGAGCAGAGTAGCGTGAATTAGACTTGGTTTAAGTATGTTAAAGAGAGCAGAATAGCGCGAATTAGACTTGGTTTAAGTATGTTAGAGAGAGCAGAGTAGCGTGAATTAGACTTAGTTTAAGTATGTTAAAGAGAGCGGAATAGCGTGAATTAGACTAGGATAAAGTATGCAAAATGAAGCTGAGGACTTTGTGAAAAATTGCGAAGTTGTTTGCTGTTCTAATTGTATGGGTTTGGAGATGTTTTTGGCTTGGATTAATAACAGGCAGGAAGCGCGAGGAAACGCAGCGAATATGGACGCGTACGCGGAAGGTGACGGCGGAGGAAGCGCGGATATGGAGGTGAAAATGGTGAAGGTGATGGCGCGAGGAAGGTGACGGCGCATGGGTGTGAATATGGAGGTGATGAAAGGTGACGGGAGGAAACGCATGATGTATATGACAAGTTGGTGTCGTACTTAAGCGGAGCGCGCGCTGTGCATGTATGAAGGTGTCGAAGGTGTTCATATTGCCTAAGACGCGTACGTGCACATGTCATGTCGCATAGGAAGCGTAGGTATGGTTGTGCAAGTCGTAAATGGCCACTTTGGTGGTTTAACATTGTTTCCAGGCCGCGTATGCGCAAATATGGGGTGCGGCGGCTATCTGCACTGCTGTGTATGAAGGTGTCGGTCTGTGTGGGGTTCCTATCGGAGAGAATACGTATGCTGCGTTGTAGGAGTGAGCTGCTGGCCACACGTTTGTATTGGAGTGCGCCACACCACCCCCCTTTTTGTTTTGTTACTATATAAAGTGTAGCCATCCACCCAGCCAATTCTGAGGGCCAGAAGGGGTATTGGGGTCCATCGTGTGCAGTCTATGGCCACGTATGTGGACATGTGAGTGTGTAAATGTGTTGTACCAATGTATACGAGTGATAAACACTAATAGGTGTGTCGGTCAAAGTCAAATGTAGACGGCCATCTTAGGCTGAAAGCACCATATCCCGTCTGCTCTGTGAAGTTAAGCAGCCTCAAGCTCGGGTAGTACTCGGGTGGGTGACCACCGGGGAAGTCCGGGTGCTGTCTACTTTTTAGCCCGTTTTGAGCTGTTTACCGACTTTGCGTGTGTTTGCAAACGCAAGATATGATGTCTGGCATGTGCCCACACGACATCTTGGTTTTAGTATGCCTGGCGAGCCACTACACACGAGATCTTGTTTTTTGTATGGTGTTCTTTAATTTGATTATTATGAAGATGAAAGAGAACCGTTAGAACGGGTATGAAGGGTGTTCTAGGGGTGCTTTTCGGTGCTCTTTCACGTGGACATATCGCAGCATGCGACATGTCAGTGGAACACTGTCTAAATTAATAAATACTGTTTTGGCCGATTTCTAAAAGCGTCTATAAAAGGGCATAAGTGCAATGACTCGTCTTTGTAACCCTGCGGCCTAGGCGTAGTTTTTCACGGGGAATCCGAATATCAAAGGTAGATTTATGTACAACATGTACTTTTTTTGCAACATGTACTTTTTATCTACGGGACATAGACATATGTAAAAACACACGGCGGAGCCGTTCCCGCAATCAGAATTTGTCTAACTCTTCTAGATCAAAAGTTATTCAGCGAAATGTGAGACTTTGTTTGGCATGCTCTTTTTTTAGGTGGTTTTTTCCGGTTTTATGTGCCGCCCGGCAGATCTGGCCTGCAGACTTTAGCAGAAAACTTGGCGCATGTGTTCGCACGACCGCTCCCAAAGTTTTACAAGCATATCTCCAGTAGTTGCTTCGCAATGATTTTTTTTAGTGACGCCAAAAAACGCCATTTTCGCGGAAAATGGACACCTTGGACGGCCAAAATCACCACTTTTGGCCATGTTTGGCCCTGCACATCCAGGAAGCAAATGAGACTGCTCCGTATAAAAACTGCCCTAGGGGTGCTTTTATGCGCGCATTCTCGTGGTCAAGTCAGATTTTGGCTAAATTCAAATGCCTTGTCTATAAACACTTTTTTCGACCTAAATTTTCACCTGTTTTGTCCCGAAATGATAGCACCCATTCTTTATTTGCCTATATATCGCGAAGGAGGCAACTTTTTTCCTGTTAAGTATAGATAAAAAATTTAATTCGGCGTTTTAGCGCACGAGGAACAAAAGTCTCCATACAAGCTACCCTCGGTTTCTAATGACTTTTTGAGTTAGGGAAGCGTGGATCTTCTTTTTTTCTTGTTTCCAGGACTTCACATGAACTTCCAACTCAACTCGAATTGTCATCCCGGGCCCACCACGCATCGAAACGACACTTTTCTCGGAACTGGCGAATAAAAAATAGGTCACCAGATGCGCAAGAGTCTGGGATGACAGAATATCAAAACAATAACAGAATCGTTAGTACTTTTTTTGTGCACCAGCGCCCTTTTTCTGTTTTCGCGTACATAATCG
>NW_003303674.1:212659-214531 GCF_000142945.1 Phytophthora infestans T30-4 | reverse complement strand
CAGCCATGTTCAGCGGGACCCTTTTTAAAATTTATTAAAATACTGTTTTGGGCCCGAGTTTTTTAAAAAGCCGTTTATTAAAAAGGGCATTAAGTTCAAATGACTTCGTTCTTGTTAAACCCATGCGGCCCTAGGCGGTAGTTTTTCACGGGGAATCCGAATATCAAAGATAGATTTATGTACAACATGTACTTTTTTTGCAACATGTACTTTTTATCTACGGGACATAGACATATGTAAAAACACACGGCGGAGCCGTTCCCGCAATCAGAATTTGTCTAACTATTCTAGATCAAAAGTTATTCAGCGAAATGTGAGACTTTGTTTGGCATGCTCTTTTTTTAGGTGGTTTTTTCCGGTTTTATGTGCCGCCCGGCAGATCTGGCCTGCAGACTTTAGCAGAAAACTTGGCGCATGTGTTCGCACGACCGCTCCCAAAGTTTTACAAGCATATCTCCAGTAGTTGCTTCGCAATGATTTTTTTAGTGACGCCAAAAAACGCCATTTTCGCGGAAAATGGACACCTTGGACGGCCAAAATCACCACTTTTGGCCATGTTTGGCCCTGCACATCCAGGAAGCAAATGAGACTGCTCCGTATAAAAACTGCCCTAGGGGTGCTTTTATGCGCGCATTCCCGTGGTCAAGTCAGATTTTGGCTAAATTCAAATGCCTTGTCTATAAACACTTTTTTCGACCTAAATTTTCACCTGTTTTGTCCCGAAATGATAGCACCCATTCTTTATTTGCCTATTTATCGCGAAGGAGGCAACTTTTTTCCTGTTAAGTATAGATGAAAAATTTAATTCAGCGTTTTAGCGCACGAGGAACAAAAGTCTTCATACAAGCTACCCTCGGTTTCTAATGACTTTTTGAGTTAGGGAAGCGTGGATCTTCTTTTTTTCTTGTTTCCAGGACTTCACATGAACTTCCAACTCAACTCGAATTGTCATCCCGGGCCCACCACGCATCGAAACGACACTTTTCTCGGAACTGGCGAATAAAAAATAGGTCACCAGATGCGCAAGAGTCTGGGATGACAGAATATCAAAACAATAACAGAATCGTTAGTACTTTTTTTGTCACCAGCGCCCTTTTTCTGTTTTCGCGTACATAATCGAGCATAACTTTATCAATTTATACCATATCGACCGATATCGATTGTCACGATAGTGTACTTTTTTTAGGCGCACATGATGGTAAAAAGAACGGCCACCTATTCCCAGCCGTTCTTAAGTTATGCTCTTTTAAAGATTTTACTTTAGAGATGACACACCCTCTCATTTCACTCCATTACATGCTCTTTTTGCTGAATTACGTGGCACAGACGCAGAAAATCATGGTTCGCAAGTCGAACATTTTTGAAGAGCGCATCGAAACGGACATTTTCTTAAAATAACATGGTATACAAAAAGTGCGTTCTTGAGCCTGTAGCAAACGATTTGCATCCATGACATCCCAAAAACTTAAAATAACATATCTCGACTCCTAGAATGAAATCGACGTGAATCCTTAGGGCAGTTAGTGTGTTTTAGTATCATACTTAACACCACAAAGTTTTACGGGGCACTCTACAATACTCTTCCCAAGACGCAAGAAAATGTTCATTTTGGGGGGTCCTCTAACGCGAACTTAATGATAAAATACCGCACTTAGTCCATAAAATACGAACTTAGGCACTATTCGCACTTAGTAAAATAACTTCTCGCACTTAGAACGGGTAATTTATGTAAATTACTTTATGGGGTGACTGCTGAGTTCTAACAAAACTGAAAGATACTGACTAGCTGCTGGCGCGGCGGTTACTTTTCCAGCTATAAATAGATGTTAAACGAGTAGTCTGTAACTATCAGCAGCATCCAATTTCCCCGGC
>NW_003303674.1:209173-212559 GCF_000142945.1 Phytophthora infestans T30-4 | reverse complement strand
AATTTACCGCAATATATTCTACAACACGATCGATCTACAGCCGCCTCCCAGACCTCTTGATCTCGCTGATCCTTTGAATCGAACACAAATCGATAGGGAGGAAATTTGGGAACAATGGACATCCACATGTGCTTTCCCGTGGAGCTGCCTGTTGCTTGTGTAACCAGATTGCTTATTTTTGAATCCGTTCCCATAACAATCACCACCAAACCACAAGTGCGGAAGATATTGCGTTGAAAAGCTGCCACACTCTTTCCTCCAACAGATGCCCTGGCGTTGGGTGTTATTTCATCCAATATGAAAAAGGGCAACTGCTTTCCATTCTCCTCCTTCATCTTTTTTACCTCGTTATAGACATCTTGCGCGGTGCGCATTTCTACGCGGAATTCGATTTTCTGCTCGAGGTGTATCATTTGTGCGCTCTGATGCTTGGAGTAATTCAGCAAGCAGAAAATAAAACCACACGTCCACAGGTCCACGGTCTGGTAATCCCTGATTGGCAGTTCAAAATGTCCTCCATCGGCTTGGCGACTGGGTCATCCATTTCCACAACCTTGCTAAATGCCTCCGATATCGGCTTAAAATCCCTGTACATGGTCTGTGACGCGTCAGTTACCCTGGTGGCATACCAGTAAAACCACAGTCGTGAGCCTTGCAGCGTGAAAGCGAGCTGCGATTTTCCCATGCCAGACGACACTTCAACACAAATAAATGGAAGCGGGAGATCATTCATGTCATAGATATCGTCGATTTTGTCCAGCACCTCACAGCAATAATCACTGCACTCTTTACGAATGCTAGCCCCGCACTTTTGATAGTAGACCAGCTCTTTCATGGGTTTACTTCCAGCGGCTTCTACAATGACGATCGTGACAGTGCTCGCAACTAAACCCGGAACTGTTGGACATTGATGTAAGAGCCAGCCAACGGACAGGCGACCGGAAGCCAGACCCCCAAGGACCTTTACGCAAGTGTCGAGTCGAAAATGTTGAAGGTAAGACATTTTGACTTAATTTCACTATTGGGACCAATCAGAGCGAGTGTAGGCGCGTGTCTTTTCAGGTTATTGTGTAGTGTGCATGTAGAATCCAACTAAAAACTCCTTTGAATATATTTCTCACTTTCACTTCTACCTTCTGCCGAGCAAGTGCCAAACCAACAGGTTATGAGCCCAATGGTCAACAACTCAGACGCAGACGCCGCTACGGAGGCAGTCCCCGCCTCCCCCGCCGCCCACGAAAGGGGCGAAGAGCATCACGAAGAGAAGGTCACGCCGGACGCTGGAGCGCTCGCGGGCTCTCATCACTAAGCTCACGGCCAAAGTGGACAGCTTAGAGCGGTCGCTGGAGACGCACCAGCAGCGTGCGGCCGTCACGCCACCCGGTGCGGGGGGCTGGGCTGGGCCAGAGTGTGTACCGTCAGGCACTGCAGCACGGAGGCAGCTTGGGCATGCAGCGCATGCAGCTGCATGAGCTCGGCGCCTCGAACTTCGGCATGGGTGCGCAGACGCCTGGGGTTTATGGTGGTCTTGGTGCTGGGCAACAAGCAGGAGGCACACCGTTCCAGGCCCAAGAAGCAGCTCAACAGGCCCCACAGCAGCAGCAACCAGCTGCGCAGTACCAAGCACATCGACCTTCGCCGCTGCATCTTAACAAGAGAGTGCCGCCTGCCAAGGATGCAAAGATCTTCATGAGAAACTTCGACGGCAACGAGGTCTACAAGGGACTTGGGAGCGGCTTCGAGCAGTGGGCGCTGCTGTTCATTGATCAGATCGAGATGGCGGAGCAGGCGTGTGGTTACGCCTGGCCTGAGCGCTACAAGGTGAACAAGTTCGGCCAGCATCTACGTGGTAAAGCTGAGCTCTTCTTCCAGCAGCACATCATGTGCTGGTGGGCCACGCAGCCGACGATTTGGTTTGTGATGGATCAGATGCACTTGTCGTTCAAGCGGGAGCTCTCGACGCAACCAGGAATGAAGCTCTTTAGCGCGAAGAAGGACCCGTCGCGATCGTGGAAGGAGCACTTCTTGTACTTGAATGCTCTCATGATGGCAACGAACGCGTCACCAACGCTAGTGCTGGAGAACATCGTCAAGTACGCGGATCCGGACTTGAGGCACGCCTTGATGGCCAAGTGTGACATCACGCGACCGGATCCTCTCCAACAAGCGAACGAGCTGGTCGTTTGGGCGCAGATGATGACTGATGAAGATCGAGCGCCAAAGCATCTTGGTAAGGAAGTCGTTAACGCAGTGGCTGAGTCCCAAGAGGAAGCGTGGCGATGTCACAAGTGCAAGAAGGTTGGACACCTGAAGAAGAGCTGCTCGGATCGTTCCGCTGGAAGCAACAAGGACCAGCCAGTAAAGTTTGCACTTGCCGCCGGTAGCGACTTCAAGTCCGTGGACACTACGAGCTTGATTCTGGACAGCGGTGCCAGCCGACATCTTGTCAATGATCCTGCGCTACTGGCTAACGTAGTGCAGTGCTCTGATGAGGACACCTGCATGTTACCGGACGGTCGAACAATGGACGTAGCCAAGAAAGGATCGGGGATTTTGAGAGCTATTGTCGACGGAGTCGCGGCTGAGGTGGAGCTCAGTGAGGTCTACTACGCCCCGAAACTCGCGCAGAACCTGATTTCATACACACGAAAAAGGGTTCGACGTTCGCGTGCATGTTCTCCGCACGGACGGTGGAGAGAGTACCGAAACGTGGATCTCTTCTGCAAAGAAAACGGAGTGACTCGTCAGGTGTCAGAAGTCGGAAATCAAGCTGCAAACGGCAAGGCGGAGCGGATGCATCGCACGGTTCTCAACATGGCTCGTTGCATGGTGTTCGGTGCAGGATTGCCGCTGAACTTTTGGGGTGACGCGGCTGAGTACGCGACGTACGTGCTGAACCGGAGCTCGTCACGCGCTAACGAGGATCGGAAGTCGCCACTCGAAGTGCTGACTGGCGAAGCACCAAACCTTCGCGACATTGTCATGTTTGGATCAAAGTGCTCGGTGTTTCGTGACCCTGGAAAGCGCGCCATGAAGAAGAGGGCGTGTGAGGGCGTCGTCGTCGGCAAGGACGGATCGACCAAGGGGTACAAGGTGTACCTGCCTTCGGAGAACAAGGTGATCGTCACGAGGCATGTGCAGAACATCCGCGCGTTGGAGGAGAAATCCGATGTGAAGACACCGACTGTTCAGGCTCCCACGACGACATCACCACCGGCACCACGTTCCACACCACGAAGATCTCGCCGCTCACGCCGCAAGTCGCGCCACCGTGCTGAAGCTGATGGAGACGTGGAGGTTGACGAGTCGAGGCGGACCACTGAGCCTGTGGTTTTGACCCGTATCCGAGGTAAGGATGTCATTGCCACGCTTGATGACCCGGAACC
>NW_003303674.1:182352-206108 GCF_000142945.1 Phytophthora infestans T30-4 | reverse complement strand
GGATTGATGTGGGTTTTAACTTGTTGCCGTTCGGGACGTTGACGAAATGGAGCGATTTGACCCGTCTTGAAACACGGACCAAGGAGTCTAACATGTGTGCAAGTGTTAGGGTGTGGAAACCCCAGCGCGAAATGAAAGTGAAGGGCAGCGTAAGTTGTCTGAGGTAGGAAATGCTGCGGGCTTCGGTCTGCGGTGTGGCACTATCGACCGATCATGAACCTTCGTGGTGAAAGATTTGAGTTTGAGCACATATGTTGGTACCCGAAAGATGGTGAACTATGCCTGAGTAGGGTGAAGCCAGGGGAAACTCTGGTGGAAGCTCGTAGCGATTCTGACGTGCAAATCGATCGTCAAACTTGGGTATAGGGGCGAAAGACTAATCGAACCATCTAGTAGCTATTTCCCTCCGAAAGTTCCCTCAGGATAGCAGCAACCTATTTACGATAGTGTCGACAATACTACTTGGTTGGCACGTTCTCCACGGTGGAATCGCACGAGCCCACTTCCATATGGTTTGTTGTACCAATCCCGCCCCCGAAACGTATTTTTAACGACTTTAGCTCAGGCAACTTTAACTCGGACATGTGTACAATGGACCTCAGTAGGTCAACTGCAGCACCAAGATCGTTCGTAGCGCAACGTACGTACTCCACGGGTCATAAATGGCCAACACCGGAAGCACGTCAAATCTGTGACCAACGTCAGCCAGGTGCATACCGTATTATCGTAGTTGTTGGCGACGTTTAGTCAATGGCGACAATCAATTTCTGACCCATGATATTGACATATATCTAACATATGACAGAAGCTATTTTTAGGCTTGCTTGGGGCTAAAACGCATACCTGGATTCAGAGGAAGCAGCAATGGGGTATATTTTCATTGGCGAGTGTGTGCGTGCGTGTGCTGTGGCAGCGGCTTTTTTGGCTGCGCTCGGCGTGTGTGCTGTGTGTGCTTGCTGGTGCCCTGTGCTGCGGTGGGACGTCAAGGTCAGTTCGTATGCTGCGGGAAATGGCCGCCGAGGAGGTAGGGCTTACGCTTGCGTTTGTCTGTTACATCTTGGTGGACGAGTAGTCGCGGTTGGGACTGAGGTGCCTACAACGTGTTTTTGAGTGGGCCTGTGTCTCTGTGTGCGCCGTGTGCGGATAGCTTGCTATGCGTGTGTGGTTGTGTGTGAATTGATGTGGGTTTTAACTTGTTGCCGTTCGGGGCGTTGACGAAATGGAGCGATTTGACCCGTCTTGAAACACGGACCAAGGAGTCTAACATGTGTGCAAGTGTTAGGGTGTGGAAACCCCAGCGCGAAATGAAAGTGAAGGGCAGCGTAAGTTGTCTGAGGTAGGAAATGCTGCGGGCTTCGGTCTGCGGTGTGGCACTATCGACCGATCATGAACCTTCGTGGTGAAAGATTTGAGTTTGAGCACATATGTTGGTACCCGAAAGATGGTGAACTATGCCTGAGTAGGGTGAAGCCAGGGGAAACTCTGGTGGAAGCTCGTAGCGATTCTGACGTGCAAATCGATCGTCAAACTTGGGTATAGGGGCGAAAGACTAATCGAACCATCTAGTAGCTATTTCCCTCCGAAAGTTCCCTCAGGATAGCAGCAACCTATTTACGATAGTGTCGACAATACTACTTGGTTGGCACGTTCTCCACGGTGGAATCGCACGAGCCCACTTCCATATGGTTTGTTGTACCAATCCCGCCCCCGAAACGTATTTTTAACGACTTTAGCTCAGGCAACTTTAACTCGGACATGTGTACAATGGACCTCAGTAGGTCAACTGCAGCACCAAGATCGTTCGTAGCGCAACGTACGTACTCCACGGGTCATAAATGGCCAAAACCGGAAGCACGTCAAATCTGTGACCAACGTCAGCCAGGTGCATACCGTATTATCGTAGTTGTTGGCGACGTTTAGTCAATGGCGACAATCAATTCTGACCCATGATATTGACATATATCTAACATATGACAGAAGCTATTTTTAGGCTTGCTTGGGGCTAAAACGCAAACCTGGATTCAGAGGAAGCAGCAATGGGGTATATTTCATTGGCGAGTGTGTGCGTGCGTGTGCTGTGGCAGCGGCTTTTTTGGCTGCGCTCGGCGTGTGTGCTGTGTGTGCTTGCTGGTGCCCTGTGCTGCGGTGGGACGTCAAGGTCAGTTCGTATGCTGCGGGAAATGGCCGCCGAGGAGGTAGGGCTTACGCTTGCGTTTGTCTGCTACATCTTGGTGGACGAGTAGTCGCGGTTGGGACTGAGGTGCCTACAACGTGTTTTTGAGTGGGCCTGTGTCTCTGTGTGCGCCGTGTGCGGATAGCTTGCTATGCGTGTGTGGTTGTGTGTGAATTGATGTGGGTTTTAACTTGTTGCCGTTCGGGGCGTTGACGAAATGGAGCGATTTGACCCGTCTTGAAACACGGACCAAGGAGTCTAACATGTGTGCAAGTGTTAGGGTGTGGAAACCCCAGCGCGAAATGAAAGTGAAGGGCAGCGTAAGTTGTCTGAGGTAGGAAATGCTGCGGGCTTCGGTCTGCGGTGTGGCACTATCGACCGATCATGAACCTTCGTGGTGAAAGATTTGAGTTTGAGCACATATGTTGGTACCCGAAAGATGGTGAACTATGCCTGAGTAGGGTGAAGCCAGGGGAAACTCTGGTGGAAGCTCGTAGCGATTCTGACGTGCAAATCGATCGTCAAACTTGGGTATAGGGGCGAAAGACTAATCGAACCATCTAGTAGCTATTTCCCTCCGAAAGTTCCCTCAGGATAGCAGCAACCTATTTACGATAGTGTCGACAATACTACTTGGTTGGCACGTTCTCCGCGGTGAAATCGCACGAGCCCACTTCCATATGGTTTGTTGTACCAATCCCGCCCCCGAAACGTATTTTTAACGACTTTAGCTCAGGCAACTTTAACTCGGACATGTGTACAATGGACCTCAGTAGGTCAACTGCAGCACCAAGATCGTTCGTAGCGCAACGTACGTACTCCACGGGTCATAAATGGCCAAAACCGGAAGCACGTCAAATCTGTGACCAACGTCAGCCAGGTGCATACCGTTTTATCGTAGTTGTTGGCGACGTTTAGTCAATGGCGACAATCAATTCTGACCCATGATATTGACATATATCTAACATATGACAGAAGCTATTTTTAGGCTTGCTTGGGGCTAAAACGCAAACCTGGATTCAGAGGAAGCAGCAATGGGGTATATTTCATTGGCGAGTGTGTGCGTGCGTGTGCTGTGGCAGCGGCTTTTTTGGCTGCGCTCGGCGTGTGTGCTGTGTGTGCTTGCTGGTGCCCTGTGCTGCGGTGGGACGTCAAGGTCAGTTCGTATGCTGCGGGAAATGGCCGCCGAGGAGGTAGGGCTTACGCTTGCGTTTGTCTGTTACATCTTGGTGGACGAGTAGTCGCGGTTGGGACTGAGGTGCCTACAACGTGTTTTTGAGTGGGCCTGTGTCTCTGTGTGCGCCGTGTGCGGATAGCTTGCTATGCGTGTGTGGTTGTGTGTGGATTGATGTGGGTTTTAACTTGTTGCCGTTCGGGGCGTTGACGAAATGGAGCGATTTGACCCGTCTTGAAACACGGACCAAGGAGTCTAACATGGGTGCAAGTGTTAGGGTGTGGAAACCCCAGCGCGAAATGAAAGTGAAGGGCAGCGTAAGCTGTCTGAGGTAGGAAATGCTGCGGGCTTCGGTCTGCGGTGTGGCACTATCGACCGATCATGAACCTTCGTGGTGAAAGATTTGAGTTTGAGCACATATGTTGGTACCCGAAAGATGGTGAACTATGCCTGAGTAGGGTAAAGCCAGGGGAAACTCTGGTGGAAGCTCGTAGCGATTCTGACGTGCAAATCGATCGTCAAACTTGGGTATAGGGGCGAAAGACTAATCGTAGCTGGTTCTCTCCGAAATTTTCCTCAGGATAGCAGCAACTTATTTACGATAGTGTCGACAATACTACTTGGTTGGCACGTTCTCCGCGGTGGAATCGCACGAGCCCACTTCCATATGGTTTGTTGTACCAATCCCGCCCCCGAAACGTATTTTTAACGACTTTAGCTCAGGCAACTTTAACTCGGACATGTGTACAATGGGCCCCAGTAGGTCAGCTGCAGCACCAAGATCGTTCGTAGCGCAACGTACGTACTCCACGGGTCATAAATGGCCAAAACCGGAAGCACGTCAAATCTGTGACCAACGTCAGCCAGGTGCATACCGTCTTATCGTAGTTGTTGGCGACGTTTAGTCAATGGCGACAATCAATTCTGACCCATGATATTGACATATATCTAACATATGACAGAAGCTATTTTTAGGCTTGCTTGGGGCCAAAACGCAAACCTGGATTCAGAGGAAGCAGCAATGGGGCGCCCTTGTATCACCGGAAACAGCAAGCGACGGAAGCGGTACAAGCGTGTTGCTGTGGGACATGGCGACAAGAAGGCTGTCCTTGAGTACCTGGATGAGGGACACACTGTCAAAGAGTGTATCACTCACTTCCATGGCGAGTTGCAGAGGAAAGAATACAGGGCTAAGGCCAAACTAGTTAGCAAATGGAGAAAGGCGGCTTCATCTATCCGTGCGGCATGCGCATCTGGCCGATCCCGTCATCTGAACACGGGGCGTTGGTACTGTTCTAAACAAGGCGACCGAAGAAGAAATTGTACAATTGATCAATACTTTTAGAAAAGAAGGAGTCCCAGTTTCACGATTTATGCTCGGGACTAAAGCCAAATATGTTGCTGCAGAGTGCGGTCTCGGTTCTGACAAGTTTGCTGCAACTGCGACGTGGATGAAACTGTTCATGCGGCGTCACAGATTTTCGTAGCGTACAAGGACTCGGCAGGGCCAAACAACACCTCAAGATGCACTTGAAGCAGCTCAAGCGTTCAGAGAAAGGGTTCTACGGACTGCCGTTGAGAACGACTGCTCTCAAATACTCAATGCAGACCAAAGATGTATAGTTTGACGCTATGATAACATTTTATTTTAATGTTTCACACACATATTTGCAAAAAGCTGTATTTTTTTATTATGTGCCAAAGAAGACAATCTCCACCAAGGGCACCAAGACTGTTTGGATTAAATGCGCCAACAAAGACAAGCAACGTGCGACTGTAATGCTACTGGGTGACTCAGCAGGTGTAAAATACGATTCATTCATCATTTTTAAATCTCATCCAACCAAAAGTGCGACTCGTCAACTCGAAAACAATAATTTGAGGAATAAATTCGGCAGTATAAACTGGCGTAAGATACAGGAACTCCAGCACAAGTACCCTTGCCAAATTTACGAGAACAAAACGGCGTGGTGGAATGCTGACTTATCGTTGAAATTTCTGATATTTCTTTTTGCAGACCGCAAAAATCGCGATGAAAAAGTGGTTTTACTGTGGGATGATTTCAGTGCCCATTGGACATAAGAGGTGACTGACTACGCTGCTTCTCTAAACGTCATCCTGACTCCCCGGTACACTTACGTCTGCCAACCAGCCGACATATCCTGGAATAAACCGTTTGAAGGATATCTTCGGGCGTTGTTAATTGAGCGACTTCGCAAGCAACTATCAAACTACAACGAAGGTGAAAAAACAAGAAAAGCGCGAAGCGATAATCTGGTTGCTGATATTTTAAAGATTCGACAAGAAAACTCTCAACAGGAAGCTGACCAGCAAGTTGCAGCTCTTCGTAAAAAGCACGTCGAGCCAGCATTCGCACTAGCTGGACCTTCACGTGTTAACATGACTGATTGGATAGCTTCGAGCTGGATGGCGTTGTCGTCAACAACCATCATCAGTGGCTTTGGGCGAGCGGCTTTGTTAACTGACACGCGAGCCGTCAACATTACTCCTCACGAAAGTATCGACACCAAAGACCTTGTTGCATCACTAGAAAATCATAATTTAGCCGAAGCAGAAGTGTGCACAGACGACGATTTAGGAAGCGAATATGGTGGTAGACAGTGATGGCTAAAAACTACATACTTTATAACAATTGCTACCTTTTACTAAGCATATGGTGTCTTCACCCTACCCATATTGTTTGTGGGGTGTTGCCAAGGACTACGATAATACGGTAATGTGACAACACGGAAGCTGGTTACTCATGTAGAAAAGACAGCTGCAACTCCAATCAATGTCATCACACTCGTTGCTTTATTTCAACGAGTAAATTTTTCAGCACGAGCCACGCCCTGTAGCTCGCTTGGACGTAGCACCACCCATCATGTTGACAAATCCTTCTTCTCCACGTCAAGTAAATAATCTCGTGGACATGGCCCTTAGAAATTTCGGGACAGTCTTCGGTACCCGCGTCGTTGAGTGATGTTGGTTAATTGTGAATACAGTCTTCTGCGCAATAGTCATCAGGTGCAGCAACAGACCGGCGATCGTCTTGTCTATTCTCGTCTGATACCCCAGTGGTATCTTTACTTTGTTTTAATTTGACTCGATCCTGTTTGCTGTGGTACTTCCAGCGGTTAACACTTTTCCCCTGTCAAAGCTAGCCCACAGCGCACGACAGGAGTCCCAGGTTTCTCGAATTAGGCAAAGGAAGCTAGGCGCTTCTTTTTCTAGCAAAATAGCTGTAATGCCATCCAAGACAGGTTATACCGGATCTGCGCTGTGCTAAATTAAAATGCGTGAATAAAGAATGAATCCTTAATCTAGAAATCCTATTTCTGTAGCCGTTGTGAGAACTAAACTTCCTGTGCAGCAAGCCATATTAACATCAAGACGTAAAGTTAAAAATAGTGTCGCTTCATACTAGATAAGGTTGCTGAAATAGCTGCTATAGAAGCCAGATTTGCCATAAATAATGACGACGCATCCAAGTGGTACCCAAGAGTATTCGCCCCCTGAGTGAAGTCTATCGCTACGGTCTCATTCGGGCGCTCGTACAGCTTCTGCACCTGGTTTACATACCAACCCCGTACGTTATACCCATTTGGTCTTTCATTAAGAGCACATCGTTCCCATCAAGTTGTCGAAGCGCGTGCAACATGGCCTTTAATCGATCGTCGGCGGAATCGCGTCCCATGATGCTGCGTATGAGTTTATGAGTCTGCTGTGGGGTTATTTTGCAGCTTAATACAATCAAATATATAATACAGCAAAACGTTAGCTTAAATTTAAGCTTTGAATTGACACCTCCTCAGCAAAACACGGTCAACGATACATAAGAATGCGTTCAAAACGTTGGAGAATGCTAGGAAGAAACGCCTGCGTCCGCCAAAGTCTCCACATCCACACAATCTTGATCCTTCAGTGGTAACGTCTTCGGTGTCAAGTAAATAGAAGCTTGAGTCGCTGTGGTCGGCTGTGTGTGAAGGCGGGGGGTCTGGAGATTGTGCATCAATTTTAGTGCGCTTCGCACGTACACACCAAAAATTAAACTTGCGTACCTCATTCTGAATACGGACTCCGCAGTCACCATAAAGAAAGGTGTGTGGATCCTCGACACCGGGTCGAGTCGGTACCTCGTCAATGACGATAATTTTCTGGAAGACCAATAGGACATTGAGAGTGAGTGTGTTACTGCTGACGGAGGAGCTCTGAGGGCGACCAAGCGTGGCAGCCTAATGCTGAAACCCATGGCAATGGGAAGAATAACTACGGTGCGACTGCTGAGCGTACCGTACACAGAGACTTTGGAACAGAACATCATCTCCTACGGACTACTAGAGAAGAAGGGCTATACGATTGACTACAGAGGACATCATCGCGTAGTGGATGCGATGACCGGAGGACCAGCAGTGTTCGACGTGGAGAAGGTCAACATCGTGTTGATTGTGCGCGGACAAGTCCAGGGTCGTACACGGAGCGCCGGTGACGTACTCGTGTCTGTGCTTGCGCCAAGCGATGAGGATGCCGGACAAGATATACAGATCACCACGCTGATGCATTTTACCGCCGCCTAGGACATCTCAACTATGACACCATCGTCAAGATGGCCAAGGATCCAGCGTCTGGAATCTCACTCACGGACGAGAAACGAGCGAACTGTTTGGCCTGCGCACAGGGGAAACAGACGAAGAACAACAGTCCCAGAAGAACACGGGGACTAACTCTTCTATCGACATCATCGGTGGTGCTATATGCTCGGACCTCAAGGGGCCAATGACGCTACGAGACAGACTCGGTAACAGGTACATGGTGAGCTTTGTCGATCACCGGACAAACTACTGCAGGATCTTTCTGGCACGGACGAAGGACGTCGCGGCCTAGAAGCTTAAGCACTTCATGTTTTTTTTAGCGTCAGTTTAACTGTCGTATTCATGTGCTGTGAGCGAATACAGGAGGTGAATACCAGACGCTTCGGCAAAGAGACCGGCATTGTGCGGCAAGTCAGTGAGCCCAGGAGCCAAGCCAGCAATGGTAAATCCGAGCGAATGCACCGCACCATTATATACATGGTAAGGAGCATGGTTTTGCATGTGGTCTGCCACTCAGCTTTTAAGGAGAAGCCGCAGCGTACGCGGCTAACATCTTAAACAGGAGCCCAAGCAGGGTATACCCCGGGTTCAAGTCGCCGCTACAGATGCTTTCGAAGAGTACCCCCGACCTCAGCGACATCGTGGTGTTTGGGTCTCCGTTCGGTACGGGTAGGTGTCCCGTACCCGGGAATACAGGGGTCGTTCCAGCAGCGTGCACCAGATGCGAGTAGGTAAATCCGTGATAAAGCACACAGGGTCCTACTGTATCAAGTGGGAACTGTTCAAGCGTCGACTGCGAGGTACGGTTGGTGCAGAGGGAATTGTGTAGACCTTGAGGAGGGAGTTTGCACTTGCGACGCCAGCTTCAAGGACGGATGACACGAACTATATACTGTCTTGAGTATCGAGTCAACCGGGTGTCACGTTGGGTTGGAAGTCATGCCCAGGAGTACAGGTGAGCGTAGGAGAAGGGGTGTCATCCTCATGAGCGTGATCGACCCTTTCCCCGTTTTAGCCCGGCGCATTAGTTTCTCAGTCGTATATTTCCCACCTACTACAAAGAACAAGGAACCAAGTTTACTTTTCACTGTTTACTGCTCGTTACCGTTCTACACCTACATACCGCTCCTCGCTCGCCCCACGCAAGGCCCCGCTCTACAAACAGCCGCGGACTGCCCGACCCTGGTTAGTAGCGCGGCCGGAGGCGCCGCGCGAAAAGGGGAGGTGTGCAACATTTGGTGGAGAAGCAGGGTAGTCTGCTTGCTGGAGAAGGCGTTGTCTGGTGAGAGTTGAAGGAGCTACTAGCACTATGATGGAAGATCCGAGGTGGACACAGCACTGTTGGGGTGGGGGTCCAAGAAGGCTCAGCCGTCAAACGGCTGGTGGAACAGTCCTGGATGCGTGTTTTCAAATCGACAACACGGGGACGGTGCCATCCCGTCGTACCGTGGTTATTCTATCGTCGATGTGGTCACGATGCCTGATGGCAGCGTCCATGTAATCTCCCCACAGTATTTGTATTCGTCGTTTGCTGTATGCGGTGGAAGTGTCTTACGCAGAGACTATCTACTATTACCGAACGGCCAAGTACTTCAACCAGCAGTCGGACTGCTGGAGCAACCAACCCAGCACACTCAGGAAGTGTTCCCATCCCAGATAAATTGGACACAGACACCACCCAGCCAATTTACAGCGAGGAGTGCTTACAATTTGGCAGAACAGTATGCAGCGCGTCCCGGGGTGAGTGGAACGTTTCAGGAGGTGTGTGAATCGATTATAAATGGAGCGCGTGTGACAGAAGAAGTGAAACAAGAACAGTCATCGATCAGAGAACGCTCTGAGTCCGTATGGTACAGTGCGTCAATGGTCCCAGGTGCGCGTGAAGACTGGAGTGCGGAACGAGAATATGGGGTAGAAGAAGTAACCGGAAGGGTGCAACAAGAACAGTTCTTTCTTCGCAAGGAGATCAAGCCTGCCAGATACGATGCGACAGTGTTCCAGAACACTCCTGGTACCTTAAGTGTTTCGCGAGACCGTGAAGAAGCACTAAGTGGAGATAGCTATGAAGAATTGGCTGAAGTGACAGCTGTTAGGAGAACGGTACTGGTAGAGCAAGAACCAGAGAAACCTGCTATGAAGAACGATGGTGAAATTCGAGAACCCGCAACCAAAGGCACTAACACGCGCGCGATAGATTCCGCGGTGGGTGGTGAACACGGCTCGTCCGTCTGCATATTTCAAAATGGGTTTGAAAAGCGTTCCGTCGCTGAGGAAGATATCGTCGAAGAGAACAGAAGGACGGTAGGATCTGAAGGTGATATCATGGTTCAGCATCAGTGGGTTAGCTCGGTCTTCGAAGTCAACACTCCTAGCGAAGAAGAGGATCACCGGGGTCGCATTTCGAGTCGCAACTGTCTGACTGTGGTCAAGGAAGCCAAAGCGAAGGTGCTAGGCACAGAGAACGCTACATCTGCGACGACAGGAGATCGGAGCACTTACGGAGAAGTCGACGCGGGCGGTCCCGTCGATGAAGTGCTTAAGGCGACCACTCTTAACCGTGACGTAGTGAACAGTACCAGCATGATGCAAGGAGAACGGAGCACTTACGGAGAAGTCGACGCGGACGGTCCCGTCGACGAAGTGCTTAAGGCGAACACTCTTAACCGTGACGTAGTGAACACTACCAGCGTAATGCAAGGAGAACGGAGCACTTACGGAGAAGTCGACGCGGACGGTCCCGTCGATGAATTGCTTAAGGCGAACACTCTTAACCGTGACGTAGTGAACACTACCGACGTGATGCAAGAAGATCAAAACACTTATGGAGAGGTCGACGCGGGTGGTCCCGTCGATGTGGGTTGGAAGGAGAACAGTTGCAATAAGAAGACCAGGGTCGAAGACGACATGGATATGGAGAAGATGATAAGAATAATTCCGTCGAACCCCAAGTTGGCAATGAAGGAGGATCTGAGTACCCTTCTTAAGGGAATGGTTACGAAGGTAGCCAAGGAGAGCAGGGTGTGTGACAAGGAGCTTTGCTCAGAACGCTTCAAGCGACCACTAGCCGCGCTGGATGAAAGTTCCGACGATTGAGACGTTGGAGGTAGAATCGCGAACCATGCTGTTGTCTTGATAGCAAGTGTACTCAACAAGGAAGTGTTTGCGTGGTACCAGAAGGCGACGCGTCTCAAGATAGCACGTGATACGGGCGCGATGGTACCGGCGTTTGCTGCCGCCGTGACCACGACGATAAGTCTGTTCCTAACCGTGCTGCTTTTGGTTCGGTTCCCCGGACTTTACCTCATCGCCTCCGGTGCACCGTTCGCCGAGGACGGCAAACTTCAAGAGGGGGAGAATGTTCCGTACCCGGGAATACAGGGGTCGTTCCAGCAGCGTGCACCAGATGCGAGTAGGTAAATCCGTGATAAAGCACACAGGGTCCTACTGTATCAAGTGGGAGCTGTTCAAGCGTCGACTGCGAGGTACGGTTGGTGCAGAGGGAACTGTGTAGACCTTGAGGAGGGAGTTTGCACTTGCGACGCCAGCTTCAAGGACGGATGACACGAACTATATACTGTCTTGAGTATCGAGTCAACCGGGTGTCACGTTGGGTTGGAAGTCATGCCCAGGAGTACAGGTGAGCGTAGGAGAAGGGGTGTCATCCTCATGAGCGTGATCGACCCTTTCCCCGTTTTAGCCCGGCGCATTAGTTTCTCAGTCGTATATTTCCCACCTACTACAAAGAACAAGGAACCAAGTTTACTTTTCACTGTTTACTGCTCGTTACCGTTCTACACCTACATACCGCTCCTCGCTCGCCCCACGCAAGGCCCCGCTCTACAAACAGCCGCGGACTGCCCGACCCTGGTTAGTAGCGCGGCCGGAGGCGCCGCGCGAAAAGGGGAGGTGTGCGACATAGGGCAGCTGCTATGATCGTCGGAAAGAGCTACGAAATGAAGGGCTACAGGGTCTACATTCCTAAATACAAGATGGTCGTGGTGGTCCAGCACGTACGGAACGTGGAGGCCCTCACGACTGTGCAGAACAAGCAGCTGAGACGCGTACACCTCGATGAGTCTGAGGAGACGAAAGAAGAATGGAACGACGCAGATACGTCCAGTGCAGGAGTGGCGCCAAAAGAGGAAATGAAGTCGAAGAGGGCGTCCAAACCTCGGTGGGCTCGAGAGAAGCACCAGACAAGGGCGACGACTCGGAAGGCAGCTGCGGTTGGGACGCCTAGTGGTGATAAGTGTCAGGATGGGTCGATCTCCAACGTGGTAAACAGCGTGCGTGAGGTGGACCCCAAGAGCTACGGACAAGCCATGAAGAGCGGGCTCAAGGACAAGTGGACGATCGCTATGGCGGAAGAGCTTAGAGCTCTTGACGAGAACGGAGTGTGGACGGTCAAGGTCCACCGGTTGGTAGCCACGTGCTCCACCCTAAATGGGTCTTTAAGACCAAAACTAAGGCTGATGGCGCTATCGAGAGGTCCAAAACTCGGTTGGTTGCTTGTGGGAACGAGCAACGTTTTGGCATCGATTACAATCTAACGTTTGCGGCGGTGATGGAGCTGAGCACTGCTAGTGTTTGCTCGGTACTGGCGAATGCCTGCTCGACACGGGGACACCCCCAACGCGTTCGTCAAGGCGGACAAAGAGCAACATTTGAAGATTTACCTGGCTATACCAAAGGGCATGAAGATACCAGAAGTAGTACTACGCGCACTCAGCGTGGGCAACAGCAGTAAGCTAGTGCTGTAGCTCAAGAAGTCGCTGAATGGCCTGAAGCAGGCAGGACATGTGTGGAGCAAGCTACTTCATGCCAAGCTGGCGGAGATCGGCTTCACTCGGTGCGTCACAGACATGTGCTTGTACTACAAGAGGCACGGCAGCGAGGTGACGCTCGTGGGGGTATACGTGGATGACCTCCTGGTGATGGGGTCCAAACCTGAGCTTGCAAAGACTTCTTCCAAGCGATGAGCGTCTTGTCCATTAAGGATCTCGGCGTGGTACGCAAGTGCTTAGGCATGCGCGTAGAGCTTAACGAGTTGGACGGCTACTTACTGGATCAGCAGGCTCCCATCGGAGAGCTGATTGAGCAGTACGGACTCGCGGACGCGAACGGCGTGCGTGCTCCAATCGGAGAAGAATGCAACGAGGCCGGGCAAGAGGCACCGCAGATGTTAACGCAGTCAGGAACGCACGGAGAGCCAACAGTTCGCAGTTTTTAGTCTCTCGTCGGCAGCTTGCTATGGCTAGCTCGGTGTACGAGACCCGACATCTGTTTTGCAGTACCCAAGGCCACAAGACGCACGAATTAGCCCACTGTAAGCGACTGGAAGCTCGCGAAGCGGATCGCTAAGTACTTGAAGAAGAGGAAGAATTTGATGCATAAGATGCGAGTCGCTGCAACCAGAGAACGTAGGATCTGTCAGGAAAACTGGAGCGATGCGGACTTCGCCGCAGATAAGGCCGACAGAAAGTCAGTGACTGGTGGAGTGAACACCTCGACGGGGCCATCGTGCAGTGGGTGTGCAAGAAGCAGACGGGAGTATCCATGTCGACGATGAAGGCGGAGCTCACGTCGGCGTTGAATGTCGGGTTGGGCTGTTTGGGATGCGTGAGTTCGTTAAAGATCTGGGGTTCACGGTAGTCGAGCCAATGATCTTGTACATGGACAGCCAGGCCGCTATTAGACAACTAGGGTCCGAAGACAGCATGTCCAGTGCGAAGCACGTGGGCATCTGAGTCAAGTTCATCTGCGACTTCGCACGGTGGGGCGTGGTCCCGCTAGGCTACGTGGAGTCACGAATAATGAAAGCCAACCTTCTCACAAAGGCGCTTCCGGCACC
The DNA here is from genome assembly GCF_000142945.1 of Phytophthora infestans T30-4. Classification (NCBI taxonomy): domain Eukaryota; phylum Oomycota; class Peronosporomycetes; order Peronosporales; family Peronosporaceae; genus Phytophthora; species Phytophthora infestans. The sequence continues at coordinate 192,318 of NW_003303674.1, read as the reverse complement.
CAAATTGAACGAGCTTATAGGGATCTTCATGTTGGAGTAGTGGCCGGTGTGCACGACGACTGAGGAGGAGTGTTAGAATACGGTATGTAACCGTGTGTAACCACGAGGTGCGGTATAGTGCCGCTTTTTCGGCCGCCCGCTCTCCTGATAGTGCTCCGGCGGAATATGTGAACATTTGGATGGCTGGGATAGCTTTAAGGAGAAGCAAGGTAAGAGTACAATGTAGATAGCTTCTTCTCACTTTCTAATATACGACGGATTTCACCCACTAACCAACATGAGCTACCTTCCAGATTAAGTCTAAACATCACTACAGTTTATTACTCTGCCTACAGCCATGTGGCTTTGTCTGTTTGGCATACATACAGGAGCCAGTAAATGCCACTCAGAAAGGATCCACGCCACTCTGTCGGTCAGTACCTATGCAAATACGTCAGCAAGTACGTCAGCTATGCAAATAAGATTAATGCATGTGAAAGATAGTAAAAATACCCTTCAGTAATATCATAAAGAGCTCAGCGGAACAATTTCCTGTCATAATATTGGTGTTTGTGACGACCATCGGCAAATACTACCTGTCCTAAACGATACTGCGCGCGAGGGGCCGACCAAACCTTGCTCTAATAGACCGTCGCAAGCAAAGATATGGCGTCGAGTGTCTCCCGGCGACGACGTGCAGATGGTAGGATGTTTGAGTAGGCGTATTTACTCCAGCTACACTGGGAGTCCTCACCGGTCTATGCCAATTTCGTAGCATCATTGATACTGACCAGTCTTTTAAACAGCATAAATTAAATTTGCAGCCAAGCGCGCCTCCCATCGGTGTTTTTTTGGGAGCAATGCGCTCAAATGAGATTACAGACAAAACCCTCTCGGGTAAGATGGTTCTCATCTTGCAGATCACATTAAACCCAGGTAATGTCTACCTTTACTATGACGATCAACAATACGCATTCGATCTAGATCTATCACGCGGGTATCTATCTGTAACATCCAACTGTCACGTCTACATATTTATATGTGATGTTTTCAAAAGTGACTTTAAGAATGGCATGCGATATACACACGAAAGGCGGTTGGTGAGGCATAACATGTGAGCACTAAAGGTATTGTGTGCGGTGTTGTTTTGGAATGTAACATAAGTAGACCACAGTATACATGTATTGTATGAAGCTTTGCTATGAGTAAAAACTACTAAGCCCACCACAGCGCAGGGGAGGTGGTCAAACCACACTACACCAACCAACTATGTCCTAGCGTTCGCGGAGCGGGCACCAAGAGAGCTAGATTCCCGCCCCCTAGCCGAGAAGTCCGTCGGTCCGTCTGTCAATCTGTCCGTCGTTTTCTTTCTTGCTGCCTTTTCGCATGGCTACACAAGGAGAAGCAAGGTAAGCGTACAATGTAGATAGCTTCTTCTCACTTCTTAATATACGACGGATCTCACACACCGACCAACATGAGCTACCTTTCAGATTAAGTCTAAACATCACTAGGTCACTGCGCGCCTTTGTACATACGTACTTTGACGACAGCTTCGTCCATAGCCGTGTCGAGGAAGGCAGGACGGCCTTGGAGGTGCATATGGGGCACCTCCGTCGAGTGTTGGACGTGATGCGAGCGAGCAGGCTCTACGTCAACATCGACAAATGCGTCTTCGCGTCATCAGAGATTAAGGTTCTTGGTTGCTTCGTAAGCAACGTGGGCGTTCGGGCTGACCCAGACAAGGTCAGGGCCATAGCAGCATGGCCAACGCCCCGATTCCAGAAGGATCTTCGAAAAAGGTTGGGCTTGGTCAACTACCTTCCCAAGTACAGAGCAGGGTATGCGGGCTTGACTAAGCCCTTGTCGGGCCTCCTTCAGAAGTACGTCGACTGGCACTGGGAGCAAGAGCATTGAAATGCCTTTGACAGCATCAAGGCCAGTCTCCAAGAGGCCCCTGTCCTGGTCCTGCCGGACGAGACGAAGCCGTTTAGCGTCGTCTGCGATGCGTCCAATTACGCCATCGGGTGTGCACTGCTGCAGGCCAACACGGCTGGACACGAACGAGTCATCTCGTTCCAGTCCAGGCTGCTCAACGCCGCCGAGCGGAACTACCCTGTCCCCGACAAGGAGCTCCTGGCAATGAAGTGTGCCCTTGTGAAGTTTCGGGTTCACCTTCTGGGCTCCCGGCCCTTCGTGATCTACACAGACCACGCATTCTTGAGGACGGCGACAAATTCGCCTCACCCCTCCCAAAGGATGGCGAGGTGGCTGTCCTTCTTCGCGGAGTACAACTTCCGCGTCGAGTACAAGCCGGGCAAACTCAACGTGATTGTGGACGCCCGCTATCGGCGTCCTGACTACAAGTTGGCCCACATCACACGGGTGACAACGGATCTATATGAGCGGATATGCATGGCGTATCGAGACGATGAGGCTGTCGCGCCTATCGTCAAGTTCCTCACGGCAGGAACGAGCGCCAAGTCCGAGTGGCTCTCGTCGCGACAGCGTTCCCGGCTCCACCGATATGAGTTGAGGGATGGCCTCCTCTATTACAGGGTGGAACCCTATGAACCTCCACGGGTGGTCGTACCCAACGACGAGGATTTGAAGTTCGATATCCTCGCGGAGGCGCACAATGCGCCCTCCAGCCGCCACTTGGGTCGCGATAAGACCTTCCGGTCAGTCTCTCAGGCCTACAGGTGGGCCCACATGTATAAGTGGGTGGCACGATACGTGAAGACATTTGAAGCATGTCAGCGGGTCAAACCCGCAGGGCCCTCTTCGGCTCCACTACAAATCCGGCCCGTACCGGCTGACTGTTGGAAGTTGATGAGTCTTGACTTCATCTTTGGGCTTCCCGCCGACGGACACGGCAACACCATAATTTTGGTGTTCGTGTGTCGGCTGAGCAAGATGGTACATCTTGCTCCGGTTCCTGTCACTGTTACGCGCAAACAAACCGCAAGGTTGTTCGTCGATGGCGTGTTTGCTATCACAGTCTCCCGGAAACGATTGTCTCGGACCGAGACCCGCGGCTCACGGCTGCGTTTAAAAAAACGCTGTTTTCTTTACTGGGAACTCGTCTGGAGATATCCACTGCGGAGCATCCACAGACAGACGGCCAGACAGAGCGCGTCAATCGAGTGCTCGAGGACATGTGTGCGCGGCAGCACCACGTACGTGGTCGACGCAGCTTCCGTTTGTTGCGTTTGCGCTCAACAACGCGGTGCACGCGTCCACGGGGTTCACGCCGTTCTACTTGAACAGCTCCCGTCACCCCAGAGTGCCTCTCACGCTTCGAGGAGACACTGACGCCTCCATGCTAAGTGAGGGAGAGGCTCGGAAAGCCCTTTCCCCCCAACTCTTGGGTGTGAGACCAGTTTTGCAGCGGAAACAAGTGGAATCCGTTTTGGATACCAAGCTGAGCATTGTCAGCAGGGTCCGCGATGCAATGGCGGCGGCCCAGGATAGACAAAAGGAGTACTCCGACAAACATGGAAGAGGAAATTTAAGTGTATTTAAAGTGGGGAAGTTAGTGTTACTAGCCACGAGGAACCTACCTCTTGACACTGTCAGCTCTGTCGGCAGCAACAAGCTGAAACACCGCTTCATCGGACCATTTGCAGTCCTGGCCAGACATGGTGCGTCGTACACCATCGCCCTCCCTAAGCCAATGACGGCGCACCCGACGTTCTTTTTTGGACGTCTTAAGCGGTACTTTGATCCACAGGGGGTTGCTGACTCGCAGACCCACCTTGGCCCAGCTCCTCGAAGCGAGGGCCGGCCACAGACGTCGACGAGGGCGTCGGAGCAGGCACCCAAGCCTCGGTCTGAACGGCAAGGTTGCGGTCAAGACTGTACACAGGAGGGGCTCCGTACGAACGGAACCCGGAGCCATACGCCGAGTACGCTGAGTACGCCGGGTACGCACCATACGCGTACGACTAGGAGTGTGCAGAAGGCGGCTCCGGACGTGGCAACAGAGCCTCGACCCGTCGGATCATGCGGAGGGCCTCGTCCAGATCGGACGAAGAGGCCCGTCTGTCCACCCGCAGATGTAGGCTCGCGAACGCACGCTCCAACAGGTCCAGGCGACCCGCAAGACGAGCGAGCTCGCTCTGATTCCCGGCCTGGGTGGCAGCATCACCCCCAGTCCCAAGGCCAAGTGCAATCTTAAGCACGATGACACGTTGACGGAGGCGGTCAACCTCAGGGCCCCGTGTCGGACCCGCAGGAGAAGCACTCGGATGAGAGTGGCGATCGGGAGGCGCCGAGTACTCGTACTCGTACGAGGGACCCCTCAGTCCCTGCTTGACCGGAGTGAAGAAGCCCACTACCACGTGGAGCGGATCCTCCAGGAGCAACGGCGTCGCGGTAAGCGACAGCTCCTCGTGAAGTGGAGGGGCCATGGCCACTACGAGAACTCGTCAATCAGCTCCTGATTGACTGCCCGAAGGCTGTCCCAATCTGTGAACAGAAGCGGCGGCAGCTTCATAAGTAGTCGGGGCTTCTTGTCCGAACGGAGTACGGACGTTGAAGACACTCGGTACCCGCGCTCATCATGAGCGCTAGAAGCCGCGCGCTTCAGGATGTCCCTTGGCAGCTTGCGCTTGCTGACCATGTGGGCAAACCGAACACGAAGTTCCCGTTGGTCCAGGATGCGGGACAGCAGCTGATCTTCATGGAGTTCCCGTAACTCCGTGGGTGAGTACTTGAGCGACTCCACCCAAGCCCAGAACATGTCCTCACAAGAACGCCAGGTGGACCGGTTCTCGGGCAGAACCCAGGGGTAGCCCCAAAGAGGGTAGAGATCACCTCGGTTCTCGGGATTCTTACGACAGGTCCTAAAGTCCTTAAGAGGGATACGGTGTGGTGCGAGAAGCACACACCGAGTCGCCTCCAAGTTGTCGACAAGCAACTACTCCATCTGAACAAGGGTACGCTCGCTAACGCCCTAGAGGTGTGGCCGCCAACAAGGCCACAAGGATCGACGAGAAGATCAAGGAAGAGGTCAGCCCCAGAGCTCGCATCGGGAGGCCAATACCCTCTCGAGTTGATGGCAACTCCCTGGCTGACGGGTGCCACAACCGAACCCCCACACGTACGCTGGGAAGCTAAGAAGTCCTCCTGCTGCTGGTCGAGGTCATTCGAGACCTCCCGGGGCTCCGAAATAGCACCCTCCTCCTCATCCTATTTCTCCTCCTTCTCGTCCTCTTCACCCGAGGAGTCGAAGAGGCCCCGATGAGGGTACTGAGTCTTCTCCTCCTCGCGGAGTGGAGACTTCGAAGCCATACGCTTCTTAGAGGGCTTGGCGCCTTCGGCTTTCGCGGCCTTAGCACGAGCAAGTTCCTCGGCAAGCGAGAGACGGTTGCCAGGCTTACCCTCCTCATCGCCATCAGCTTTGGGAGTGCCCTTAGCCTTGACGACCGGACTCTCAGAGTGCACATACGTCCTGGGACTGTGATCACCTTGATCACTAGCGAGCGACTACACGCTGTCGTCTTTGTGCTCGCTGGGCACTGGGCTGTGCCCTCCCGCAGAGTCCGCAGGAGCATCGTGCGTGCTCTCGGACACGGCTTCGTCCTCACTGCCAGACTCTAATTGACGTTCAGCGAATCGAGAGTTCGGACGGTTGTCTGGGGAGCCCGAGGGCGACGGACTGCGGCGCTTGCTCGTTCTCTTGGCCACAGCCGCGTCACCCGTTGAGCCGATCTCTTCGAAGGCCACCTTAGTAGCCTCCTGGAGTGCCGAGCCTTTGCCGTGAGAATTAGTGCTCTTGGCTTGCGCCTTTCCGGCAGCAGCCCTGGAGCGTGTCCTCGCACCGCTCTTCGCAGTGCCACGTGTCATGACAAACAGTCGAAGTGGAGACCAAGAAGAGGAGCGCACAGACCGCTGCTCGAGGCTTTAACTGTGAAGTGAGCCTCAGCCGCGCTCGCGATGTTTTTTGACTTTGAGAAAGAATAAAATTTTGTGACGTACACTTCTTCATTCTGATTGGTCGGTAAACCGAGCCTAAGTGGTAACGGGGTACGTATCCCTAAGTGTACCCCTAGTTACATGAAGTGTGACACGTCATACTTCGGGATGTTTGGTACAAAGTACCAAGGTTGTCCGAGGCCAACCATTGGCGGATTTGACATTGCTTTTCTATAGGTGACTAATAGTTTGTATATTTAACTCAAGCTTAGCCTACCTATAAATATACTCAGCTTACACCCTCCCTTTAATTGGTCACCTCGCCCCCTTTAAGTAAAAAGAGACCTGTGAACTGCCGCTCACTGAGAGTTTGTATACTCTCGGAAACCAACTTCCTCTACTGTGTGACCCCGTCACAATCATCGTACAATTTTAGCAAGGTATTCTGGCTTCATCTTTGGTGGATGGGTGCATAATATCATTTGTGAAAAGGAAGCTGCTTTTAAAAACTGCTTTTAAAATGAGTATCCGATTCGAAACTGTTATGACAGGGTAAACGAAATCGCTGGACTAGCACGGGACTGTGGATAAAATCCAGAGAACGTGTGCAAAATTATCCCCTTCTGTGACATTACCTTCTTTTCCCGCTTAGGTACGGGTGCAACATTTTATATTTGTTTTTGAGTGACTCACTAAAAAGGACCAAAACGGCAAATTTGGTCGGAAATACACAATAGCTTTTTTGAGCACTTCGCGTAGTAGCGCTTCTGCTTGGTATTGCTCAGGTGAGTATACCTCCATCTTTGTTTAGTGTTAATTTTATATTTTTCACGATAGAAAAGCTAAAAAGCTGATAGTCTTAGGCAAGCTTTGGCACATACAACACAGCGATAAATATTCATTCACGATAGTGCCTCGTAAAGATCGAAACGACGTACTACGTATACATGTAAGAGTATATAGGCATCGACTGGACTAACTGTCGCGCATAATCCATCCGCCTCGCCATGAGAATCTCTGGTTCCACCACATCTGCCATCAACTCGTATCGTTCCATCATCTCCTCTGCACGAGCATCAACCGGCTGGGGCAAGAAGTCATCAACCTTGATTGTCTTGAAAGATCCAGGCATGAATGACGGAGGAGGTGGGGCAGATTCCGTTCGTCTCAGTACGGCTCCCTCGATAAATCCGAACGCGTTCTTTGGATACTTCAACATAACTTGGGTCAGAACGTGCTTGCCGCTGAACCAAGAGAAATGCCAGCGGTCGTTTAAATCATTTCAATGCTCTTGCTCCCAGTGCCAGTCGACGTCCTTCTGAAGGAGGCCCGACAAGGGCTTAGTCAAGCCCGCATACCCTGCTTTGTACTTGGGAAGGTAGTTGACCAAGCCCAACCTTTTTCGAAGATCCTTCTGGAATCGGGGCGTTGGCCATGCTGCTATGGCCCTGACCTTGTCTGGGTCAGCCCGAACGCCCACGTTGCTTACGAAGCAACCAAGAACCTTAATCTCTGATGACGCGAAGACGCATTTGTCGATGTTGACGTAGAGCCTGCTCGCTCGCATCACGTCCAACACTCGACGGAGGTGCCCAGATGCACCTCCATGGCCGTCTTGCGTCCCTCGGCACTGCTATGGACGAATATGTCGTCGAAGTACGTCTGTACGAAGGCGCGCAGTGGCATGAACAATTGCGTCACCAGGCGATTGAACGTCGCCGGGGCGTTAGACAAGCCCTGCGGCATGACGAGCCACTCCCAAAGCATGCCGCTTGGAGTGCCCACCGCGGTGAGTGGGATGTCGCTCTCGCGCATCAAGATCTGGTAGTATCCGTCTACCAAATCCAGCGCACTTTACTGTACACTTCCTGCCATGTTGTCTAACAGCACGTCCTTTCGTGGGATTGGTGTTTGGGCCGGCACCATCGCGCTGTTCAGTTTGTTATAAGCATGAACTAGACGGCACTTTCCGTTCGGGTTCCGAACGCAGAAAGCTGGCGTCGAGTGCGGGGACTTCGACTCCCGCACCATGCATGCCTTCGCTATCGCAGCGAAGAAGGCATCAATGACCTCGCACTGTTCGCGCGGAAGAGGCCATTACCTCGTGACACAATACTTTGTGCCTGGCACGAGATCAATCTAATGCCGTACGCCTCGATCTGGTTGATTTTGGGTCTCGTGGGTGTTTGTTCACCACGTCCGCATACTCTCGTCACCAAAGGATACACCGGATCCTTGGGGATTCTTAAGGATCTCAGAATTCCAAGCGCGTCTGATGCTGCTTGTTCAGGTCTTCCAGGACGCTCTCGTCCAAACAGAGGAAGAGTTCAGCTCCTGCCGAGTGGTCTCAGGTCTCAGGAGCACCATTTCGGCAACCTTTCCCAGCCTTGAGGTTGGCCAGGAAAGACTCGACCGTCATTTCCTCGAGGTTCAGTATCTCTACAACCTCTGGCAACGGCTCCAAGTGGACACCAGATGCCTTGACGAGTAAGCCGGTCTCGCCATCGAAGATGCGATAACACTCTTCCACCGGCCTTGTCGGAGGAGTTCAGGCACTGGACTCCGAGTCGCTTGAAGCGACGTCGTCGTCGACGGCGACCGTGGAGTTTTGCTACCCACGTCTGGGGATGTCGGCGCTCCGACATCCGAGGCACTCGTGGCCTCGTGTGATACTGTGGTACCCACACAGGAAGCGTGCTCAACACCTTTCTCTTCAGTTAAGGTCTGGGCGACCGCATGTGGCACTATGTTACCCACACAGGAAGCCTATTCGACGTCTTCCTCTTCAGCTAAGGTCCGGGCGACCGTGTGTGGAACTCTGTTACCCACCCCGGAACACGCTATCGTCAAAGCTCGTGACAGCTGCAGCTGTCTGCGGAATTAAGTTACCCGCTTGTGGACCTAAGTTACTCACTTGGCCAGCGCCTCCTCTGGGCGCTGCCACCATCAAAACATCCTTGGAGTCGTCATATACGTCGACGACTCCCAAGCGTCTGCCGGACGCTTTGGTCCCCGGGTAACCCTTGCGGGCGCCCCGGGTCCTGACAGAGGTGGGAACATGCCTCACCAATGCTCTGTCGGGCTGCGCAGGGCGACTGGCACCGATTGCCTTGCCTCGCCAGCCGATCCAGGGCTCGTGCTTCTCAGCCAGAGCATGCCCAGGATCATATCATATGGATTTATGTCGAGAACAGTGAGCTCTTCGAGGCTGTCAAAGTCTTCAAGCTTGACGGCCAGATCCACTTTGGACGTTGGGGACAGTGACGACCTTCTCGTCAGCCAGTCACTCTGATACTGTCCCGTTGCCCTTGCTTTCTCTCAAAACATCGGACAACTTGTTGCTATTACGAGCAACTGTCTGGCGGCGTGCGAAATTCTTCGATGCCCCAGAATCGATCAAGATTCTAAAGGGATGATCGTATCCCCGTACACATCCGTGTATTACGAGCAACCCGCCGCTGCTCTTCACCGATTCGAGGGTGCGAATACTCTCAGGGGCTAAGTACCCGTGGTACGCGCCACCCGCGCACCCATCAAGAAGACTTAGCTCTTCCCCAGTAGGGCGCCCCGCCACTACTGGTTTCCGGCGCTCCCCTGTCCCCGAGATCCTGGCTTCTACCAGCGACTCTTTAGGACGGGCTTGGCGAAAGACCGTCTGCGGAGTCTTTCCGCGGGACAGTCGCACTTGAAGTGGTCCATCTTCCCGCAGCCGAAGCAGCGGATGTCACGCTGTTCGGCGGACCCGAGTTCCAATGGGAACTGGTCTGTTGGGGCTCGTTCGATCGGGAGTCAACAAGGAACTCCCAGGCCACGCCGAGGCCGGCGTACGCACCTGGCGATGGCTGTACGCTTCTTAGTCAAAACCACGGCCAAGCATCAAGGGTCTAAGAACTAAGAAGATCACAATTTTCCTGCTGAGAAATGACTGTCGAAGTTATTCTCCCAGAGACTTGCAAACGATATCCATCACCCCAAGTCAAAAACGCACGTCGAAGGGCATCAAATGCTATGGGTGGATTGATGATCAACGCGTCTATTTCAGCATCGAAATGGCCATAAGACGTTTTT
>NW_003303674.1:180279-182252 GCF_000142945.1 Phytophthora infestans T30-4 | reverse complement strand
CACACGAAGCCCGAGCCTTGGCATTCTCGACGTTTGTCGGCAGGACCGCGGCCTCGAAGGTGCTGTCACCGGTGAGCCACAGAATGTCAACCATTCAGTAGATGTTGCCTTTTGTGTGTACCTCCAACTCTTAGCACAGCCGCTAAGATTGGTGAGTGCAAAAGCAACCCCGAAGTTGCTCGGTCGAGATAAGAGCCGCGTCCATCGCGAGCTCTACTTCTCGGACCCAGAAGTGAAGGCTCTCACCTTCCTTCCCTTCATACGGCTTAAACTTCAGCCGTATTGGCTTCGGGTGAGGTGGATTCGCTTCCACCGCCGGAGCCTGCAGGTTCTCCCGCACATGCGCGATGAGCCCCTGCTCGTAAGCGTCAAACGCATTGACGCGCTCGAGCTGCGCGGCCGGTGTTGACACCACCAGGCTCTGCAGGGCCTCCATCTCGAAGATACCTGCCATCTTCTGAACCAACTCGAACTGTGAGCCGTTCGGATTGATAATGTTGTTCATATCCAAGGCAACAAATCTTAGAGAGGTTCAGGTAGTCTACCAGCTTTGGCGTGGATTGATTGCGAGTGCTATCAAAGGTAACGGGGTCACACAGCACCTTGCACTAGAGGAAGTTGGCTTTTGAGAGTTTACAAACTCTCAGTGAACGGCAGCTCACAGGTCCCTTTTTACTTAAAGGGAGCGAGGTGACCAAAAAAACAATTTAAGGTAGGCTGTAAACTGAGTATATTTATAGGTAGGCTAAGCTTGAGTTAAATATAAAAACTATAAGTCACCTATAGAAAAGCAATGCCATCAGCATATGGCTGGCTTTGGACGATCTTGGTATCTTGTATAAGCGTCGTGCTCAACGCCCATTCATTCGCATAGAGCGCGACATGAACTTCTTTCGACCGATCGAAGTGCCTGAGGATGGGTGCATGTGAAACACTCGCCTTCAATTTCTCGACGGAACGACGTGCCACAGAAAGGCCACCTTCAGCGACAAAGTCTTCATCCTTCAGCTGGACAGCGCCGCACGGTAGACAGCAAAGTCTTGGATAAAGCGGATGTAATAATTAGCCACTCCAAGGAGCGACTGCATGCCCCGCTTGCTCGTTGAAAACGAAAGATCGGTGATGACCGCAAACTCACAGTGCAAATCCTGCCAGCAATCAGTTCAGCGTCGCCAGACAGCTGTCGAAAACCTCGCCGCCAAAGCAAATATCATCCACAAACGACCGTCGACCAAACACGAGTACCAGCGACGATTCGGCTGGCTCCCCAGTCGTAAACATGTCAGCGACGGGACTGTTGATGAGCTGTAATACGGGCTCGGGCTCCACCGGTGCTTCGCGGTCTGCCGCGAACTTCGTTTGGAGCGAACCATCGGTGCCTACCCCACGACGTTCCTTGACCTGTTCTTCAGCTAAACGCATCGTGTCCGAGTATTCAAACCAACCTCCGTTTGGCTGAACAAACCCCCAGAACGCGTTATCAATCATGCGTTGATATCGCTGCAAGCTGGCCGTTACTTGTCGCGTACGCGTCACGTAGATGGAAAATACACTCACTTATTTGGACATAAGCTAAATCATGGTATATGAACCATTAACGCTCACGCAGCGTATTTTACTAATGCGCGCTCACAAATTAAAACTACAGTATTGAATGTGCACTACGCGCGACGAATGAGTTGTTGTCTACATAGACACGAGTTATGTGCGACAGTGCAGACCTTACAGGTGGGTGTAACAAGTCGATGTGGCGGTACTGTACTTTAGTGTGGTGTAGTGATTTCTCCAGAGTTGCGGATCATCACCCTTCGACATAGACGCGGCACCGCCCAAGATTTTCAAGCGACGAGTCCTCGGTCACGTGATGTACCGTGACTCCAAGGTGCAAGAGCCTCGACGGCGTCACTACCGAATACTCAGCGAATATTGGATACGGTCCAGATGTCACTTAAAATCCAGGATGTCCTTATTAT
>NW_003303674.1:162859-168310 GCF_000142945.1 Phytophthora infestans T30-4 | reverse complement strand
GACGATCTCTATGACATGAATGATCTCCCGCTTCCATTTATTTGTGTTGAAGGGTCGTCTGGCATGGGAAAATCGCAGCTCGCGTTCACGCTGCAAGGCTCACGACCGTGGTTTTACTGGCATGCCACCAGGGTAACTGACGCGTCACAGGCCATGTACAGGAATTTCAAGTTGATATCGGAGGCATTTCGCAAGGTTGTGGAAATGGATGACCCAGTCGCCAAGCCGATGGAGGACATTTTGAACTTCCAATCAGGGATTTACCAGACCGTGGACCTGTGGACGTGTGGTTTTATTTCCTGCTTGCTGAAGTACTCCAAGCATCAGAGCGCGCAAATGATACACCTCGAGCAGAAAATCGAATTCCACGTAGAAATGCGCACCGCGCAAGATATCTATAACGAGGTAAAAAAGATGAAGGAGGAGAATGGAAAGCAGTTGCCCTTTTTCATATTGGACTTAACGCCAGGACATCTGTTGGAGGAAAGAGTGTGGCGGCTTTTTAACGCAATATCTTCCGCACTTGTGGTTTGGTGGTGATTGTTATGGGAACGGATTCAAAAATAACTTTTCTATTCTGAAAATATAAAATTAATAAATAACAAAGATGGAGGTATACTCACCTGAGCAATACCAAGAGTGCAGCGCAGAAGCGCTACTACGCGGAGCGCTATTGTGTATTTCCGACCAAATTTGCCGTTTTGGTCCTTTTTAGTGAGTCTCTCAAAATACAAATTTCATGTTATTTCGACCTCATTTTGTAAGAGCAAAGCGCGAATTCGGTCGGAAATTCACAATAGCTTGTTTGCGTGCTTCGCGTGTGCGCTGGTAGTAGCGGTTCTGCGCTGCATTAATAAACTTTTGGCATTGCTAGGGTGAGTATACCTCCATCTTTGTTAATTACTAGTAGTATTAATTCTATACCGTAGTATTTATACGGATAGAAAAGCTAAAAAGCTGATAGTCTTAGGCAAGCATTGACACTACAACACAGCGATAAATATTCATTCACGATAGTGCCTCGAAGCGACGAGCTACGTATACATGTAAGAGTACATAGCATCGACTGGACTAGCTGTCGCGCATAATCCATCCGCCTCGCCATGAGAAACGCTGGTTCCACCACATCTGCCATCAACTCGTATCGTTCCATCATCTCCTATGCACGAGCATCAACCGGCTGGGGCAAGAAGTCATCAACCTTGATTCTCTTGAAAGATCCAAGCACGAATGACGGAGGAGGTGGGGCAGACTCCGTTCGTCTCAGTACAGCTGCCTCGATAAATCTGAACGCGTTCTTTGGATACTTCAACGTAATCTGGGTTCAGAGACTGGTTGTCGCTGAAACCAGAGAAAATGACCATGGTGCTTTAAATCCGTCAACAAAATTCAGCGGATTAGCATTGGAGAGGCGCCTACATGGTGGCCATCTCCACAGATGGAACACATTTGGCTGGAGGAAACAGGGCCGGTTTGGACTTTCTTCTGTATTCTGTTTCAGCTCGTTCACCAAGCTGACCCCAGCCAGCTTAATCAGTGGGTTTTTCGCTGTTCGATTGATGAGCAATACATCAGCTGTGCCTTTCATAGCAAACGGAAGCCTTGGGTCCACGATGTTAAGAACTGATTTATCGCCCGCAATGTCATCTAACAAGAAGTCTCCTCGATCGATCAGCGTCTTCAAATGCTGCTTCAGGTACGCCATGTACCCAGCCCTTTGACTTTCCTCGCTCTCCACGATTTTTGGAATCCACAAATAACCGGCGATGGAAGTATCGACTGGCTCCTTGACATCAGGAATATTTTCGGTCAAGCGCATCTTCTTGACAATTCGCTCTTCCATCGCAGTATTCAGATCGGAAAACGAATACGCAGACGCCTTCTCATCTCGTTCCCTGAGAACCTTATTCGTTATCATCTCCACTTGCTCTACTGTCAGTGGCGTTGTCACTGCAGACAGATCGTTTGAGATAGTACCATCTTGCTCCGGAACCACCACCACCACGTGAATTTCATCGGTGGATGGCGATAGCATCCCCGCCAACACTTTCTTGAGGCCAGACTCTCCCTGCAGCTCCTTTACTTCTTGCGTTAGAGATTTGACGAGAGCAGTCTTCTCGCCCTTTTTCAGCTTCTTCACATCTTCAGTGAGGCTCGACAGCCATGCGTTGCCGCCAGGAAGAGCTGCAGGTTCTTGGCGTCGCATGTCATCGTCGATGCGTTCTTCTCCTTGATCGCGTCCTTCAAGTGCCCCACGGACTTGTTCTCGTCAATGTCCACAGGGAACGCGCTCCCAGCCACACCAACGACGACACAGTACAAAGTAACCACAGTTCCTCGAGCCGCTGATTCTGGAATGAGATAAGGTTGCACGCGGGAAAAGAAGGGGATATTTGCACACGTTCTCTGGATTTTATCCAGAGTCCCGTGATAATCCAGCGATTTCGCTTACCCTGTCATAACAGTTTCGAATCGCATGAGTACTCATTTTAAAAGCAGTTTTTAAAAGCAGCTTCCTTTTCACAAATAATAATATTATTATATTATAATGCACGTAGGCTGACCCATTCACCAAAGATGAATGCAAAATTCCTGGCTAAAATTGTTTGATGATTCTGTATTGTAACCATATTTATTCAAGCCTGCTAGTCGTGATTGGTCCTCTGCTGTCGAAACCCGATAGGACATAATTCAGGCTTACTACAACACTAGCAGTATGGTCAGATTTTCCTTTCCTGCTGCTTTTTCCTACCTTTTCGCATGGCTACACTCCGCCTTTTTAATACATTTTCGTCCCAGCTTACAGACCACGCCTATCTTTCTAACTCGGCCTAACTATGCCAAAACTAAAAAAAAAAAACACCACACAAATAACTCACGCCCTGATCGGGCGATATTTGCGGACCTGCGACACTGACTGGACGATCAGACCGTCCCTCGCCCTCGCGATTGGACGTGAGGTACACACTTCTGCCGAGCACGAAGCGCACCGATTGGATGCAAACTGCGTTGACGAATGAATATTTACATTTAGCTACTCCAACCTTTCGTATATACAGTAAATCGGGCAAAACAACCCCTCATTTTGTAAGAGCTCTTTTTTTTTCACACACCTTTCAAAGTAGAGACGATAGTATTAATATTATTTATGTAAGCTTTAGAGCCCACATTTTGTAAGAGCTCTGCGATGTTATTTTCCACACACTTCTCAAACTAGAGATGATAGTTTATTATTAAACTATTCGTAGTTAATTAACGGAGGCTTCACAATCTTTGCGTTAGCTATACCAAGGTATCGCATGCGCGCATGGTACCTACGTGGTAGAGTTTAAAATTATCGCTATTGTTTAAGAACTAAGTTGTGCTCGCAAAAAGGAAAAAGCATTATTGAAGCGATTGCAAAATTTTATTACTTGTTGAATTACGGGTACCAGCATTAAATGGCCGTGTATTGGCTGATATTTCTGACGTATTTTATGATTTAAATAGTATAGTACTTATGATAAAATAATGCTACTATATAATTCGCTTAATAAAATACACCCAGCAGTAAATATCCTAAGAATACCTAATATTTTTACGCACGTTAGTAATCGTAAGAGTTTGCTCACAGTTTGCAACATGGCGAGGCCCACGTCGAGCAAAACCAAGATTGACCTGCTTCTGCTGAATCGGCAGCGGTCTGCGACAGATTCTCGGGCGCCTTGAGTCTGCTGTGGAAAACTGCAGTACGGCTACACGTTCCGCACAATCAGCGGGCGGGACATCGTGCGGCGCTGTATTGCCTGCGAGAACGGCCCAAAAGCGGTTGAGTTCTGGGAGGGAAAGCCCCCCACCTAATTCGGCCGAAGTGCGATGCCAGGAAAGCATGGCAAACATCAAGAAGACGATGGGTCCTGACTGTTGCACCAAGAAAAAAAATAGGCGAAGCCACCCTCGCAAGCTGACCGTCCGAACCGCCAAGTACATCGAGCAAAAGAAGCAGAAGAAGATCAATATACTCCCTTTTAGGCCCCCATTTTCCCTCCTATCTTTGTGTTTTGTACGGTGGGGGGGGGCAACGCGAGGCTTAGAGCCGAGCATACGGTAAACAGACTATGGTGCTGCTAGTAGTGCTGACGCACCTACAGAGTGTAGCGCGTTTCATATAATATTTATTACATGGCATCTACTGTGTAGATCATCGGCGTTCCTTAGCCCGAAGGGCGTGCGTAACCACTCGAAGTGTCCTAGTGCACATACAAACGCCGATACTTTACGTGCTCACAAGGTCATCATGACGGCTCAGAAGCCGCTTGCAGCATCCAGCGAGCAAAACTATAGGTAGCACTCGAGATCAGTCAACAAATTGTCGACTAGCGGCATTGCATACTCCATGATTGCGGTGATGGCATTCACCATCTTGTAATTAACGCAGAGCCGGATGTCCATCCTGTTCTTTTTCATCACAATCACGATCCGCGTTGCCCATGGACTGTTTGAAAAGACGATCAATCCTGCTCTCAACAAAGTTCGTAGCAGCTCGTACAGGTGCCGAGAAATTGTAGCGGCACGCGACGGGCACGCTGTTCGATTGGGGCATGCCCCTGCGTGTCGATATCGCATACGGCGCCGTAGGCTGGCGGCGGCGGTGCGTTACCACTAGCAATCATGATGTGCTCGTGGTTCTTAAGCGTTGGAGCTATACGCTCTCGGCGATCGGTCGACAGCTGGGGATCAGAAACATTGGGTGCATTGTAGTCTATCGTCGTGTTGGTTCTTCGGTAAGACCTGGCAGGAAGGCCAACCCCTTTGCGTAGTCTTCCATACCGATGTTGTTAGCTGGGTGCTCGCAGAAATCACTTCTTGTGTCCTCCGTTGTTTTATTTTCTTCGGCTGTTAGCACGCGAGCAGCCGACATGAACGTTTCGTCCAAAGTCGCGACGGACTCTTCCCTCGACGCAACGTCGGCATCCGCTTCGATTTGAACTCTCGGTACTGAGTCCACCCCCTTCTTCGCCTGGTTTCCATCTCTGGGCCGCCTGCCGAGTCTTTGATCGCAATATTGAATGCGCAGGCAGCCGACATACTGGGCTGTTGACTTCTGTTCAGCTCCTCGGATGACCGTTGTCTTGACAGTCCGGCATTCGCTCCAATCTCGCAGCGAACACTCATGCCGTGCTCACCACTTTCAGTACGACATCTGCATATTCTGCACCAACCACCTATGATTCGTTCGCAAATTCGGCTGTGTGCAAGCCCGGGACAATATCGTCTAAACTGGTGTCTCCATCTGATCCAGTGCTGTTACTTGTCGATCCCGTTGTCACCCAGACTCGAAACGAACACTCGTTGGCGTATGTTCAACATTTACGGAGCTCAGTCGCTCGTGTGTACGCGCTACCGAAGCTTCGTTTGCATTATTCCTTCGCCGTGAGCTGCCGTGTAAGTGTCAAAGGAGTTCGGAAAGAA
>NW_003303674.1:160216-162202 GCF_000142945.1 Phytophthora infestans T30-4 | reverse complement strand
GCCGTGAAAACCGGTCCATCCGAAGCCCAGCTGGGGGTCATAACGTCGGTCCTGAGTACCACATCGACGTCTGCTCTATGCGCCCATGACCCACATCTTCGAATTAGTACACCATCTCCAATCCGAGCGTAATCTTAACGCACACTCGTCGCGTCGTAGACACCTTGCCTTCGCTGATTCCTTGAATGTCAATACGGCGTCCGTGATCAGGTACATCTCGGAGCCGCAACTTCTTGGCAAAGGTGTCAGTGATCACACTAAACGTTAGCTTCCGTGTCGAGGATAATCCTCGTCCGCTTGTCGTTTACTGCGCCTTGCACCAGAG
Source organism: Phytophthora infestans T30-4 (assembly GCF_000142945.1). NCBI lineage: Eukaryota > Oomycota > Peronosporomycetes > Peronosporales > Peronosporaceae > Phytophthora > Phytophthora infestans. The sequence continues at coordinate 161,877 of NW_003303674.1, read as the reverse complement.
CTCTGATTCTGACCCTTCGGTCGAATTTCTTAGCCGACCACCACCCCTGTATCTAGCCCGGGTTCAACTTCATCATCTTAAAGTGACCCTTGGACCCGTCTCGCGCTGCACTCGAAACTACTCCGAACGAACCCTCGCTGGTGCCCTCATCAGCATCATCACACTCCACACACTCTCCAGCTCCTCCACCGAGGATTCTACTCCTCTCCTTTTCATTTTCCGTCGCGTTCGCACTTGTTACATAATTATCAGGCCATTCACTCTGCCCCATGAAATCAAAGATACACTCTACTACCATTGAAGGCTCGCCTAACTGTGGCAGCCCGATAGAGACCAACCCAGTTGTAGCTGACGGGTTGCCTAGTTTAAATGGCGTTCCTGAACGACGGTCTTGAGCTCTGGTGGGAAATCCTTCTTCGTGTCTTTGGTACGCACGAATTTGGCAAGGTCTTGGAAGTTGCGGGAAAGCTCGCACTGTTCAGCATCGTGGCGTTGCTTGTAAAACCTGCATCGCTTGTTGCAGTGGTGGGAGGAGTGAAACTTACCACCGCACACCGCGCATGGTCCATACTGTGGCCGTCTGTTGTCGCGGTTGAAGACGCGCCGACCGCGTTGGTCCTGATTGAACCCACGGTCACCACCCCGACGATCTTGATTGAAATCATTCTCGCGATCAGGCGTGTTCCCACGCGTCTGACGGTTTTCTGAACGTGCGTAGGCGCCTTCAGCGGCTGCACAGCACTCATATTTGTTAGCCGCGGCGGGGTATCGGTCATTTTCGTCCAATGAGAAGTCACTATCCGTATTTTCGGGCTGAAAGTCGTCATACTCGGCTTGAACATCGTTATAAGCGTTCTGATCTTCATTTAAATACTCGGTGCCCCCCCTGGGCAGCTTCACGATCCTCCAATTCAGCTAGTAGGTCACCCGCCGTGGCTTCTATGAGCGTCACTCTCGGTTTGTTGCGGTTGTCATCGCGGCGACGGTCATCACGTCGGTTGTTGCGGGCGTACGCATCGTCGCGTCGTGCATCTCGACTCTTGGAGTGTCGATACTGTTACGCTTAGCCATTCGCTCCTTGCCCTTATAAACATCTTCAATGATCTCTTCGAGCTCGTGAATGTCGGTGACTCGAGTGTGGTCGAGACTCTCCGCCAACTTGTCATCATCGCACGCTGCCAGGAACTGCTGTACGTGTTATTTCGCGTCGCGGCTACTCTTCTCAAAGTGTAGACGGGCGTTCCGAGCGTAGTCATTCAGTCTGTTTATGTAGTCGCACAGATGTTCCTTACGTTCCCGCTTTGCAGAGTAGTAACGGGACAGTGCCGGCTGCGTGAACTACGAGCAATAGTAGCGGATGAACGCATCACTCAGCAGCTTCCACTTGCGCTTCGTCTTCTTCGGAGATTAACGGAACCAATGAATGGCTTCGTCCCGGAGACTTAGCTAAAATGAAATGCACCATTTTGGCAGCATCTGTATGCGTTCCAGTCATTTCGTAAGACGAACCCGCGGAGCACTGGCATAAAAGTTATCGCTCTTGTTGCGAAGAGCCTTGAGAAACGGCTTAATGCGAATCCAATGGTCCGGGAATGATGCCATTTCAGTCCTTCGGTGTCGGGTCCACGTCGTTTAAGCGTTAGCCAGATCCATTTCATTCT
>NW_003303674.1:158133-159549 GCF_000142945.1 Phytophthora infestans T30-4 | reverse complement strand
CAGACTGGACCTTGTAAACTACTTATATAGGCCAACCAGTAAAAATAAGAGCACGCTACTAGTACGAGCAAAACTAATAGGTGTTATAAATCCTCGTGGTCCCAGCAGCGGAAGGGTACCAGGCACGGGTAAGCCTGTTACGAGAGCACCGAGTGTTTAACATTCGGTTGGAAGAATAAAAGGGATGCAATACAAGCGCTGCCAGCCGTGCAAATAGGCAACAATAAGCCGTCACGTTAACCACCCGATAGTAATCGGCCAAAACACACAGTGTCTTGGACTTGCCGGATGAACCCTCGCTACAGAGCTTTGAGCTCACCGATAGGCATAACACACTAAAATAAACTTGACCAGACGCTTACCTTGAAGCCGGACGTCGCTCTGTGTGCTTGAGTGGAAATTCTGTTCTGTATTTATGTCGGGCCTATTCCTAGTAAAAAGTCCTAATCATGTTTACAAATAAAAAGTGAATAATGATCCGTTATGGATCTTCTTGCACACCAAGCATCGTCTGCACCGTCGCAAAAGCATCTTTAACAGCTCGCACCCTGTCCCAGACGGTGAACGTGCCTTCAAAGGGTTGCGAGGTCTTCCACGAGCTCATCCCAACCGCCACCGAGGTTTCGTACCGTAGATGGCCAGTTCTTGGCTGCTGAATGCGAAATCGGTCAGCCCATTATGAATAATAAGGACAGCCTGGATTAAGTGACATCTGGACCGTATCCAACATTCGCTGAGTATTCGGTAGTGACGCCGTCGAGTCTCTTGCACTTTGGAGTCACGGCACATCACGTGAACGAGGACTCGTCGCTTGAACATCTTGGGCGGTGCCGCGTCTATGACGAAGGGTGATGATCCGCAACTCTGGAGAAATCACTACACCACACTAAAGTACAGTACCGCCACATCGACTTGTTACACCCACCTGTAAGGTCTGCACTGTCGCGCACATACTCGTGTCTATGTAGACAACAACTAATTCGTCGCGCGTAGTGCACATTCAATACTGTAGTTTCAATTTGTGAGAGAGTACAGCCATCGCCAGGCGCGTACGCCGGCCTCGGCGTGGCCTGGGAGTTCCTTGTCGACTCCCGGTCGAACGAGCCCCAACGGACCAGTTCCCATTGGAATTCGGGTCCGCCGAACAGCGTGACATCCGCTGCTTCGGCTGCGGGAAGATGAACCACTTCAAGCGCGACTGCCCCGCGGAAAGACTGCGGAGACGGTCTTTCCCCAAGCCCGTCCTCAAGGGTCGCTGGCAGAAGCCAGGATCTCGGGGACAGGGGAACGCCGGGAACCAGTAGGGGCGGGGCGCCCTACTGGGAAAGAGCTAAGTCTTCTTGATGGGTGCGCGGTAGCCGCGAGGACGTACGGACGGACAGACACACACTGCACTAGATGGGGTAGACTAGTCGG
>NW_003303674.1:146001-156751 GCF_000142945.1 Phytophthora infestans T30-4 | reverse complement strand
ACTTGCATGCTTGATGAACGCCTGAATATGGGAGTTTTTCCTGATACCGCACGTCGAGCTCTCGTTCAATTTCAAAGGGATCTTGAATATAGAATGAGATGTCCTACCACCCATGAGCAAAAGCGAGGCAATACCGCTAGACGCAACAGCGATGGCGATTTTCCCCGAGGGTCTGACTTTGGCCAGTATGTTTCGAAGCAGTGTAGAATTTCCAGTACCACCCGGGCCATCGACAAAAAATAACTTCTTGGCTTCCTGCGAACGGTCTACCGCTTCAATAATCTGGTCGTAAACCACCCGCTGTCCTTCGTTCAGCTGATCTTCTGTATTTACAGTCGCCTCAAAAGCTGACGCATCGTATCCAGTGAACTCGCGTCGTAGTAATCCGGTTTGGCGAAGCGATTCACGAATCAATGTTGGGAACGACCCCAACTGAGGAAGCTCGTCGAAGTCAGCTACCGCATACCCACTTGATTGAAGTAGATCTTGAATGCTCATCAGCGTTTCAAATTCGACCAACGCTGACTTGAAAGGGTTCATCAAAGCCTGATGTTTGCGTGCGAAGTCTTGGGAAAGATCCGCGAAGAACCGATCCCATAGAACACCAACATTTGCTGGAGCTGAATACACCAGAACGGTGACGAAGAGCTGGCGTAGTTGATACGGCATTTGAAAGTAAGCCGCTTCTCTCAAACACGAAACCCACTCGGTATCATTCTCCAAGTAGCCAGCCTCCCGCGCCGCAATTTGGAATGTGGGGCAGACAATCCCGTTAACCGTTCTCAAGTCTTCAAACGACGTTGGCCCTCTACGCTGACAGAGCAGTAGCCGAAGATAGAAGCGCTCCATATCGCGAGGAGACACGTGAATCATGCGACCAGCTGCAGCTTGATATTGTTTCCGGCGAACCCACATTTTCGGTTGCCCTTTTCTCCGGCGCTTTCGAGCAGAACTCGTTAGGGATGTCCTGATACAACATCGTCCTGGCAATATGATTCTGAGGCTCTTCACTCGCACACAGCTCAAAGAGTCTGGTCAGCATCGTGTGACTACCACGTTCCAAAACCGCCCCCGGGTTTTCTGTCTCGCGAAAGCAAATTGTCTGGCCTGACTCGAGATGAACCGTTAGCTGTGTCACCGCATGAGATTTCGCCTGAATCGTGAAATCGAGCAGGCGCATGCAAGCTTCCACCGGAGAAATGTACCGGGCGCTCAAGAAACGTAGAATCTCATTTGGTTCTCGACGCGCACTCTGTTGCCCTCCTCGGACTTCTTCCACAGTGAGTATTGCCATGTCGGGTCCTTTGTACGCATACTTGTACAGGTATTTAACCGCAGTTATATCCGTGCACACTTCCACATTAATGTGGCAGTTGTACTTCTGGGATAAGTACGGGTTGTAAGGTACAACCCACTGGTTGATCGTAGCATTGTCGTATTCCCTGCCTTTGAGCTTTAGAACACCTTCTTGCCGTCGACGTCGTCTGTACACTGGATAACCATTGGCATTGGCTTGTGTAACTTCTGCTAAGGGCTTCGGATACCCCTTAGTGCACTTGCCGTCCTTCATACAAGCGCAGGAAGGGTTTGTAGGCCCGCATGGACTATGGAGCATGCATGACATGACCGTCTCATACAGCTGAAAGTTTGTATCCTTATCTGGGATCTCAGCGCATACCATCTTGTCTACGATCTCGCGCGTTCGAGGTTTGTCTTCGTCAGCCAGAATAACCAATACGTGAGCGTGGGGGAGCCCTCGTTTTTGAAACTCGACAACGTAAATCCGCGCGCGCACTCGCCCCAGAACGCCTTGGTTTAAATCGTCAAGCGTCGCTTGCAGTTTCTGCTGCCACACGCGAGCCACGATGTCTGGTCGATCTTGAGCTGTCTGGAGATCGGAAGGTATCGCTTCAAGAACCTCGTCCCATTTGGGGTTGCACGTTTCCGTCCGGAAGACGTCGGGCCGTCCATACTTCCGAGCAATTGCCATCGAATCTTGATACGACTTGTACATGGACCGCCGGCTACCCAGGTGTGAAGCCGGTGGTATGATACGCTTGCCAACCTGATTAAGAAAGTGGGTTGGTCGTCCTCTGCAGCCTCCGTCCCGATCCGGGTGCACCAATCTGTTCTGGGCCCGGTCATATTCCGACAGCAGCACTTCTCCTTCCGCCAGAGCCAAAGTATCCTTCATTGAGCAAAGCGTCTTGAACACCCCTGTATTGATCGGTGCGAAGTGTTTTCTGATTGTCAGCCACCCAACGAAGCTGTTCTTGTTCACATTTTGCACGCTGATCTACACACCACTGTTGAAATAGTCGTCCGCCTTGGTGGAGAGCGGACTGATCATCCACTTTCTGATGAAGGCGGAACGCGACGTGTTCACGAAGCGACATCGCTTTCTTGTTTCGATACTCAGCACCATTCGCGAACTCGTCTGTGTAGGTCCAGCCTTTCTCTCCATATGGAAGGAGAAGAGGGTATTGAAGTGGATCGCAATCGGCGTGGGTCTCGTACAAACGTAGCAGCCTTTGATCGCGTGTAAAGAGCAGTAGATCCCGAGGCTGAGCCAGGTTGCCATCTTCAATGAGAGTCGCAGCCACCTCAGACACAGTGGGGCGATTATGCGTCCGCGGTCGCGAGGAGTTATCATGCAGACGGAAGACCAAGTCTACTGGAACCTCCGTGTTGTGTTGGCGCAATTGCTGCCCAAAGTGAAGGAACCGTTGCGCTAATGGGTTGGCTCTGCCATCATTTTCTCGATATCTAGTAGTGCAACATGATCCAGATCCGCGAATATACCAAGACGTCGCTCCGCGCGGCGTTGCATGTCCGGATCCACAATGTAGATCTGAGCAAACCTTGGAGCTACCCGCGCGTCTGTCCGACGGTCTATGTGGGGGAGGAGAGACCCTAGGTAGTGCCCCATAGCCCCTTGAATGCGATATGTGTACACGCCGTGTGTACCCGCAACGCTCTCGTCTTGATGTACATTTTGAAACGATCGGTTTGAGCACGAAGCACCAATCGACGTAAACGCGAAGGCTTGATTGTAGGCACGAATTTGACGGCGGAACTCTGGATCTCCGTACAACGGAAGCAACGTCCGTGGCGCGGGGTGCAGTGGAGGTAGTTTTACCCTCCCTGCCAGACAGCATGATATTGCCGACTCGCCTGGCCACTTCCAAGCATTGCAGATCGGACAAACGTTTGTGGCCGGGAGCTTGTGACGACCGTTCACCACGTCGTTACCCGTTATCATGGACGCGTCAAAATCTTCAAGGGATATTAGCGCGTGTCCATGACGGGTGCATTGGCGTCTAGTGCGCACCCGCTCGAGCTCCTGTTGGCGCTCTTCTTCTGTCTGGCGGGATCGTCGATCCGCATGTCGTTGCCGGTCTAGCCCACGTTCGGCTTCCCGCTCCTGTTCAGACTGCTCCGCTCTGTGCTCTGCGTGCTGCTCCCTGTTAGTAGCCCGAAGAGCGGAAAGATCATTTTCATCCATCAACTGTCGATTCTCAGCGCGAGACAGAGTATTGATCTCTCGCACGCAGTCACGATCGTGTTGGCTCAAACCAGCACGTCTTTCTTGTAGTCGGGTTCTCGCTTGCTTGCGTCGTTCGCTAAGTTCCTGACCGTGCAATTGGGCTCTACGGTCGCGTTTGCGTTCAGCGTCTTTCTTATGAGTACGATCACGCTGAGAGAGCGTCATATTGGCTCTTCTGGTACGGGCCCTCTCAGCATCCCCGGCACGGCGGCGGTCTATGTGGGATAGTGTATCGCTGTTTCCGCGAGCGCGCTGCCCAAGCGAGATAGGGGTTCGCTCTTGAACGGTAGCTTATAGTACGACAGGCACTGCCAATGAAGCCACCTCGGTGGCACCCGCTATATACACTGCCTCCATTTGGGCCGCAAACCGGTGCTGATGTACCGCAGGATCGGACTCTTCCGTCTTCTCCTCCTGCTCTTCAACACGATCAGCCGGAACTTCCGTCGCTTCTGTGACTTATGTCTCGTCTTGGTGCACGCTGAGAGCCTTCAGCTCTTTGTTCAAGTCATGGCGCTTCCTCCTGCGCTTGTTCATGCGTCGTTTCCGTGCTTCCTTATCCTCTTGGATGGGTGTCGCGTTAATGCGTTCATTCTCGCGTAGCCCCTCCTCCAGCTCCTCATGGGTCCTTTTCCGCTTAGTTCGAGCCATAGTGCTGTGAACACGTAAACGTGACGCGTTAGACAATGGCTAAGTACACCACACGTAGCAGTAGTTTTCATAAAGTAGGGTGTGCGGACATCTGCGGACTACCCGGGATTGCTTGCTCCCATCAAGGTTATCTCCGACCACTTATCCCACAGTCACGGGCTGTGAGGCCCGGAGCGGTTTTAGTTTGCAAATTGTGCAGTCGAATCTTCAGGGTTGGGCCCCCGGGTAGTACTGTAGCTTGAGGTGCGCTATCCTTTTGCCAAAAGGCGGCCGTTAATTGCAAAGGCTGGTTATTGATAGGCTATTACAGCCCCCATCCCATCTGTCGGTCAAAAGAGGCCAGATACGGTACCCCTCCTGACCAACTGCACGCACGCAATGTGCGTGCCCATCAACCACCATTAACGACCGGCTCAACTGGTTCGCTGTCGGGTTTGCGGTCAATGGACCAGGTGCCAAATGTGCTCTCGCGCAGAGTGGGCGGTTGGATAAAGCCCCAAGAACCCAGAGGGCTCTGGAGCTAAATCCCCATAGAACGGCTACCTACTTGCAGGATAAAATCCCGCAAGTTATAAGCTACCCCCTAAGCAGCCCCAGGAACATCGGACTATCTGTGTATGTGTGTCTTGCTAGCTACTAATGTAAACTAACATGCACACACGCAGCGTACCTTGAGTAACGTGGCGCTCCACGGCTTCCGTTTTGAAAATGGGGGCAAAATGGAGTTTGAGCGGTACATTTAAGTACGATGTGTTGACCACATACAGTGTGTACACCACATAATGCGATTTTAGCCAATCGACGCCGCCTTCGCTGCGCTCGGCAGCCAGTAGAACGCGCGTATTTGCGTTACATTAATTAACCCTTGCCGCGGACGGACGTACAGACGGACAGACAACACACTCCACTAGATGGGGTAGACTAGCTGTTCGCTGCCGCTACGCGGCGGAGTGGCATGGTTTGTTGGAGATGAGGTGGCCGCAAATTTAAGTGCTTCTTGGTGTCGCGTGCTTTGTGAGCGTCGTTCACCCCAGTATGTCGTGGCTTCGTGTACTTAACCACTTATCATTCCGTAGTCCCGTATAAGACCGTGGTCCCGTCCGCTTTCGTTACCTCGTACTACAGGTCGAATGTCATGTTCTTCAATGAGCTGCGCTCTTCCGTGATCATCCCGGCATCGTGGTTTCCTGTTCACCCGTGGTCCATGATGCTTAGTGATTATGGGTCCTTTCGCTTGGGCTCATGCTCTTTAGTACGCCCTCTTTCGTGGCTGCTTATAATCCCCTGTATGCAAACGTTTCGTGGGCAGCACCGGCTTCGTGGTACATTGTCTTCTGTGGCCGCAGGCCTCCCATCACCGGTACCCTAGCCGAAAGGTGCTATTCCGTGATTTGGTGCCTCCATGCAGTCGTGTTGTTCCGTCGCTCGTGTACCGTGCTCTCCTGGTGAGGCTTTATCGACCGCGGTATCACGCTATCGTGCAATCACGGTGTGGTAATGCTGTCTATGGTATTGTGCTCACGTTGTGTATCTGCGCTGTCCGTGTTATCGTGTTCTATATTGGCATCGTGCTCCACAGTGTGCAGTCGTGGTCACCCTAAGCGTCCCCCCCGTGTAGTTCGTGGCTGGTCCGCCGTCTGTGCAAGCGTGTTCTAATATACTACTGTCCTACACGGCTCGGTAAGCTTACGTTCAATACTGGTATCGTTCTCCGCGGCTCTGTGATTTTCCGTGTATAGCTCCGCGACTGCATTCTCCCATGGCTTAGTGGCACAGTTCATGCTATCGTGCTAACTTGTGGTGTCGCGATTGGTCTTTCGTCAATGCGATCGTTGGCTACCGTAGTATCGTGCTGTGAGACTCGGTGAGTTCCGGTTCTACCCTTGTCTCGTGCTCTAATGCTCGGTGATTTCCCCTTTGTGTCTCGTGGCCACGTGTTTGGTCCGCCCATGTGCTCCGTGCTCCACCGTGGCGCTATTGGAGAATACGTTTCCGTGCACTCTTACCGCTACGTGCTCTATCGATGCTTCGAACGTGCGTGCTCTTCCGTAGCCACCCTTTTTAGCATGCTGGGGTGTCTGTATATCTAGTTCCCTTCCGTGGCCCGTTTGCTCCCGTCATATTCTTGTCCCTCTGTCCTTTTCATAGCTGCGTGCACTTCCGGCTTTCACGCTACGCATAAAAATTCGTGGTTTGCATCGGCTAAGTCTTCTATCATCGTCCATGGCCTTCCGTGCTACGTGTTGCTCTTCTATCCCATCATCTACATAGCGTGGTTCGGTGTTCCTTCGTGTTTCGTGCTCTTGCTGAGTCACGTGCCTCCGCGCCAGCTGAATCACAAACGCTGTTCCGATTTTGTTTGATGTACACAACATATATTGTTGGAAAGATTACACAATATCTTAAGGTCGCACACTACGTGTGCAAATACAGAGGAAGATGATACTTTTTCCCGGGGGCAGTGTGGGGTGCAGGGGTGTGTCGGGTGGGAAGCCACAATAGTCATATTTTTTTAGTTTTCACATGATCAATAATAGTAGTAGAATTGTAATTTATTATCTAGCGCTAATTTAATTATTATGTGTACTACAGTAAGCAGAATGAAATTCTAGCCCAAGAAACCGACGAACGAGGAAGTGGTGATGCTGTGGCGGTTACGGACGTCATGCGACGCCATTTCTCAACGGGCAACCAAATCATTCAGAAGAGTGACGAACACGGTAAGGGATATTAGGATCTGAAATCGGGTTGCTGGATGAAGGTTAAGCGACTCGTGAACAGCAGGCACGCAGTGCACATGTAGGGTAGGATCAGTAGCTAATTTGCGGATAATCGAGTAGGCCGCCGTACGGTCTTGTGCGGAGCTGAAGCAGACAACCCGCGTATCAAATAGACGTTGGCTTGCTAGCCAAAGTAGTCAAAGCCCCCAGGAGGTGTGGGAGAGTGGGTTCAAGTCCTACGAGCAGACGCGGTTCGAGTCCGTTTATCGAGCGGTGAGTAGCTAACGAGGGTTCAAGTCCCCGGTTTGAGTCCAGAGCGCCCCGCCTCGACTGCTCAGAGAGTCTGATCCTCCTGAAAGTAGAGCTTAGCCGCTGCACTGCACCCGGAAAGAAGCTGGCAATCGCGTGCATATTGTGTGAGCAGGATTGCATATATAGGTGAGCGACAGCTGTGACCACCGGCACCGATCCTTGGCCAGGAAACGGACTGGAGTGAAGTGTGCGGAGGTGACTGCAAAGGACAACGAGTGATACGTCCGTGACGAACACGTGAAAGAGCTCGCGAACATAAGAGAGAGAGCTTACTTGGTGGTCATACAGGGGCTTTCCAGACGAGGGACACCGGAGTGGTTTAAGGTCCCAACGAGGCTTAGCCCAGAGGCGCGAATCCGCCGCCGAACTGCTATCGAAGAAGCCGTGGGCGTACTCTTAATTCGAAGTACTGCACGTGTCCGGCGAGACACGAGTCCATAGCTACAGAGGTAGCAGACGTATTGAGGTGTGAAGTGCAGCTGCAGTGAGCGTGCTCTTAACTCGAAGTACTGTACGTATCCGGCGAGATACGGGTTCACAGCGGCAGCAGGGAACACCAACCGCAGCAGAAGACGAGAGAGAGAGAGAGAGAGAGAGAGAGAAAGAGAGAGAAAGAGAGAGAGAGAGAGAGAGAGAGAGAGAGAGAGAGAGAGAGAGAGAGAAGAAGAAGAAGAAGAAGAAGAACAGCGACTAAAAGAAACAGCACTTCATTGATCCACGAGGTTAGCAGCAGTACTTGATCAAGAAGCAGACAAGATGCCAGCAGTCACTAGAAGGGCGAGCCAATCCGGGACACGACGACGCGGCACGAGTACGCGACGGAGGATGCCGACACAAAAGAAAACGCACCAGACCAGGACACGCTTGAGAATAAGAACCAATGACGATGAAAGTGACTAGGAAGAAGTACACGTGAGCAGCGGAGTGACCATATCCGCCGCTGACGACGAACCGCCCGAGGCGTCGAGCGAGGGAGAGGCCACAACCAAACTCGCGACGATCACGATGATGGAAGGCGTAGAGTTCATCGAGGGTCCGTTAGGCGTGGCAACGACGATGATGGTGGCCACGATAACCGACGACGTGGTGGCAATACCCCAAGAAGAAGCAGCAGGAACGATGACTCTGGCGGACGGGATGGCGACAACAATGAACAGCTTGATGAGGATGGAAGTGTGCAGCGACAGTCGAGGCAACGACGTGTGCCTTCAAACCAGATACAGCACGACGATGACGCCGCGCAGCCCGACAGCAATACCGACGACATGGGCTACTGGGACACCTCGACGCCAGATCAGCAGCGACACTTGGCGAAGAGGCTGTTCAACCAAGCGCCGGCAGTAGCACCACCGCACACTGTCGTGATGCCGGCGCCAGAACTGTCAGCCCCGCGCCGGCACAAGATGAAGACTTTGAACTTGACAAACTTCAAGGGGAAGCCAAGCGAGTCTGTGGAGGCCTGGCTAGGGACGATTCCCCAAGAAGTGGAGCGGCAACTGAGTCTAGGAGGCGACACTTGGTCCGCGTCCGAACTTTTCTACGGAGCTACAGCCCACCTGAAAGAAGATGCCAGTGAGTGGTTAATTACGCTAGGAGAAAGCATGCACATGGGAGGATAAGAACTTGGCGTACCTGGTCAAGATGATGAGGAAGAAGTTTGGGCGACGAGAGAGTATGTTCCGCGTGCAGCAGCGCTTGGCAGCTCGGCGACAGATGCCGGGCGAACGACTAGTCGATTATGCTCGCCAGCTTACGCGCATCGGGTTCGAGACGAGGGTGCCTGCAGAGTATTACGTGGACGCTTTCATCAATGGCATCAACAATGAGAATGTCGCCATGATAATACAAATCTGCAATCCGACCACGCTGGACGAAGCAGTGCAGTTTGCCTGCGACAAGTGCGGTGAATATGGAGAAGGCCCGACGGTGACGGATTGGCGAGTGGCCAAACGGCGGTATCGCGAGGACGACTGCGGCACCAACGAGGCGCCAGGAAGAAGATAGCTGCGACAGATGCGATGGATTCTCTGGACTGGAAGAAACTGGGACTAGGATTCAGCGGAGCCAATACCTCACCTATGTATGACCAGGACGGCAGGGTCGTCAGCGGATTGGAGGAGACAGCCAAGAAAGATCCGCTCTCTATGGCCGCTCTGCGAGCGATGCTGATGGTAGCAGGAGTTGGACGAGACCAGTCTACGACTGCGACAACCAAGGTCAAAACAGCCCGGACGCTTGAGGTGAAGGGTGAGAGTTTGTCGGAGGAAGAGAAGGCGCCTGCGCCAAGCCAGCAGCGGCAGACAGAGACCCAGCAGCAGCCCAACAGCTATGAAAACAGATATGGTTATAACTACGGAGGCAACTATGGTGGTGGTTACGGCACCAGCAATCGAGGACGCAGTGGTGGACGAAGTGGTGGTCGTGGTCGCGGATATGGCCGAGGACGTGACCGTGGAGACGGACTAGAATGCTATAGGCCACCCCAACCGCAAGATAGCACATCGATCATGGAGCGGAAGAAACAGTCCGCGTGTCATTATTGCGGTCAACAAGGTCATTGGCTCCGGCAATGCGCGCAACGGATTGAAGACGAGAAGCCACAAGGCACGGTCTATTTGCGACAATTGCAGGAAAGTCCAGCAGAGGCAACAGAGGGAGGTGGCACGACTTCAACTGCAGCAACTTCGGCTGCGGGAAATGGACAGCAGCAGTAGAGGCGGGGACTCTGCTGTCCGCAGAACCTGACCCCGTGGGCGCCTTGAACACCATAGCGTCCAAGAAGACGAGAGCGAGGAAACGGAAGAGAGGCTGGCAGCGAGTGATGGCGGCGGCCAGTGCGGCAGGAGGTATGGCGGTATCTGGTACCGAGGGTGGTCAGCCCAAGGGGAAGAGTGGCGATGTACACCAGTCGAAGCCAGAACCAGAGAAGGAAGACGTAAAGGCGACAGCAATGGAATCCCATCTGCCGGGCAAGACGGAGGCGGCAGCATCAACCACGGCCACGCACGGGTCGATGCGCACGGCGGACACGGTGGAATCGAAGGCAGACTTGCCGATGTCTATAATAGGGAAGATGCAGCTGCTGAGCAGTGGCCGGCCGGTAGCTGAGCGGAGACGTAAGCGACGGATAGAAACGGTTGTTGCCTTAGCACAAGGCATTGTGACCGCCGAGCTGCGAGAGAGGCGGGAAGAGCGTGCAAAAGTGCAGCGAGTGGCGGTGCGACGTATCATCGAGCACTTTCGCGAGTTTAAGAGGCAACAGCAGCGCGAACGCGACCGAAGAAGCGCACAAATAGCAGCAGCAGTAATAAGAATATTACCGCTCCTTCTTTCACTGCTGGTGGATCGCCGTCCGGAATGGTATTGTTGTGCCATAAGGGGAAAGTATGGGACAACGCGACCATTCAATCAATGGGGTGGTCTCCTACAATCCGTTCCTGTCGCAGAAATACAACTTCCCACATCAACGTTAGAGGTTTGTGCCACGAACAAGGGCATCAAGGTTATCTACAGGGACTCG
>NW_003303674.1:142542-145500 GCF_000142945.1 Phytophthora infestans T30-4 | reverse complement strand
TAATTGGTGTATGGAGGTTTTCAGGAACGACAAAGTACCAGCAGCGGATCGTCGTGGACGCACTTCTTGTGGAAGGACAAGGTGACGAGTTCCTCATCGGCGAGGACTGGATGGTACAGCACCAAGTGAAAATGGACTTCAGCAGCAGTGAACTCAAGTATCGTACAGAGAATGGTAGCAAGGTGATCGTTCCGTTCACTTGCCATGGCGTTTCGTCATTATTGCAGCCTGGGCATCGCACGAGAGCAGTGGTGCGACTGGCGCGGACAGCGAAGCTCCCCACAAATGCGCGCAGCATTGTACGTGTCCGTGTTAATGCAGAAGATGGTACAACGGGCATTTTCCTACCCAAGCCAAGTACGAAACGGCACCTGTTGATGGCGCCCACGGTGGACACTGTGTGCGATGGAACGGTGCGGATCTCTGTTCTCAACGTAGAAGGTCGACGCGAGAAGCTTCCGGCACGTGAAGCGCTCGGTACGTGGATCCCGACGGACGACGATATGCAGGTGCTGGAGATAAACGGTGCGCTCGATCGAGCAAAAGTAAGGAAGTGGGTAGCCGCGCTCAGTAAGGAGGACGCGGGACCACTCACGGAAGAGGAGAAGCTGGACAACGGTGAGATGGAAGAGGCTGACAGGGATTTGGTGATCGCAGTACTGAGGCAGTACGCCGGTACAGTCAATAAGAAGCCAGGATGTCCCCCGCTCACGAAAGTGAATGTGGAACATCATATCAACACAAGCGATGCAGCTCCAATAATGCAGCGACGACGCAGGCATGCGGTCTCAGAGAACTTACTTATTGATGACGAAGTAGATGAAATGCTGGCAAATGACGTAATCGAGCCTGGATGTGGTGCATGGGGTTTTCCTGTAGAGATTGTGAGAAAGAAGGATGGCGGCGTACGGTTTTGCATTGATTATCGGGTGTTGAATGCTGTGACAGTCAAGGACGTATACCCTCTTCCGCGTGTTGACGAGACTCTGGATGCGTTGTACGGCTCGCAGCGATTCACTAGTCTGGATCGGCATGCAGGATATTGGCAGCTGGGTGTGGCTGAGGAAGATCGCGCTAAGACTGCGTTCACCACACGACGAGGATTGTTCCAGTTTAAGCGAATGCCGTTTGGGTTGTGTAACGCCCCCAGCACGTTTCAGAGGCTAATGGATTGTGTGTTACGAGGGTGGACCTGGGTATGCTGCTTAGTTTACTTAGACGACGTCATCATCTTTACAAAAGGATCAGTGGCACGGCATGTGGTTGAGCTGGCAGTGGTACTCGAGCGCTTATCGGAGGCCGGGCTGAGCTTGAAGTCCTCGAAGTGTCCATTTGCCACCACGAGAATGGAGTACTTGGGGCACGACTTGACACCAGAAGGCATCCGACCGACTGAGAGGCTCGTGACGTCCATTGTAAACTTTCCCCGGCCGGAGGACGATGCTCAGGCTCGTCGGTTTGTAGCACTTGCGGGGTATTACCGCAGATTTGTACCAGATTTTGGCGCGAAGATGTCGCCGCTGACACGGTTGTTGAGGAAGGGCAGCAGCTAAGAATGGGGTAAGGCTTAGGAGGAGGCATTCGCGTGGGCGAAAGCGTGGCTCAGCCGGAAACCGGTACTGATCTACCCGGATTATAGGCTACCGTTCAAGCTGACCACGGATGCTAGCAAGACGGGACTTGGTGCTGTCTTATCGCAAGACCAGGGCAAAGGAGACCAGCAAGTCGCCTATGCGTCAAAGGTGAACAGTCTGACAGTGAGCAACTACAGTATCTCGGAGCTGGAATGCTTAGCGGTGGTGTGGGCAGTGCGGTTGTTTCGCCCTCATCTGTTTGGACGCAAGTTTGTTATAGTGACAGATCACATCGCTCTGAAATGGCTCATGACGGCAAAAGAACCAGCGGGGAGGTTGCATAGGTGGGCCTTAACGTTACAGGAGTATGATTTTGAGATCCAGTATCGACCTGGAAGGGAGAACTCGGTAGCAGATGCGCTGGCTCGGGGACCGGCACCGGATGAAGCTAGCACCGACGAGCAAGCAGCCGAGGAACCGCTAATTGGACGGACGCAGCACACGGAGCAAGAAGGAGAGGACGAAGCACAGGATGATGCTGCGCACGCGGTGCAGCAGGAGCTAAGAGAAGAGTTGGTAGACTCGCCTCCTGATGGAAGCTGCAATAAATCGAGTGGGAAGCAGAAGTCTACGCGTTCTCGTACAGCCCCACCGAAACCGAAACCAGATACACGACGACTCAATGTTGAGGATGTTAAGGGAGAGCAGAAAAGGTGCCCCGAACAGGTTTGTGTCAACGCCAACGATGTAATAGATAGCGCAGCGCGAGCTGTTGTCCAGACAGCAGAAGTTCGGCGAGCAGACATTGCAGAATTGGGTGTGGTTCAATTCACGGACGAAGATATCAAGAGAGAGCAAGCTAGGTCAGTGATGGTGCCGTCGATGTTGAGCAAGGGAGCGTACCGAAACCAGAACGTGTTCACGGACGAAGACGGACTAGTACGTGCGGCAGTGGGCGAAGGAGATAATCGAATCATTTTACCAGCAGTCTACTGGGCATTGGCCTTCAAGGAAGCACACGACAGCATTTGGGCGGGTCATTTGCGTGGCCCGCAGACGTATGAGCGGCTCCAGCGTATGTATTGGTGGCCACACATGCGGGAGGCGACGCACAATTGGGTAGCTGCGTGTCAAGATTGCGGCTCAAGAAAGGCAAAGCCAAAAGTGGTAATCCCGCCACTGAGGAGCGTGAAGACTGGAGAGGTTGGGGATCGTTGGGCAGTCGATGTTGCGGGACCTCTGCCGGTCACGGAAAATGGCAACCGCTACGTGATCGCTGCGGTTGAATACACGACCAGATATGCGGTAGCATCAGCAGTCAGTGAGCATACAGCCAAGTCGATAGCTCGCTTTTTGATGGACAAGGTGGTGCTAGTGTACGGAC
>NW_003303674.1:141268-142442 GCF_000142945.1 Phytophthora infestans T30-4 | reverse complement strand
ATACCGCAATGACCGTTCGGCCGCGCGCCTTCTTGCACGCTGACAGTGGAGAGTGCCAGGAGAAGTTAAAAATAATATTTGCAAAGCCCCTTCAAAACGCGGTGGTTAGCGTGCCCGATTTGATGCACATACGACAGGTTTTGCGTAGCTAAATGTAAATTTAGAATTGTCAACGCAGCTCGCCAGGCTGTTTGCAACCAATCGATGCGTTTCGTGCTCGGCAGAAATGTTTACCTTACGTCTAATCGCGAGGGCGATAGACGGTCTGATCGTGCGACAGATCCAGTCAGTGTCGCAGGTCGGCATGTATTGCCCAATCAGGGCGCGAGTTAATTGTGTGACGCTTTTGGATATATTTGTAATTTTTGCATAGCTAGGTCGAGTCAGAAAGGTGGGCGAGGTCGGTAAGATGGGACGAAACTGTATTAGCCAGGCCGGCTGTAGCCATGCGGAAAGGCAGGCAAAAGCAGCAAAACAGGGAGTGCGACGGACTGATTGACAGACGGACGGACAGACAGGTTACTCGGTAAGGAAGCGGTAAACTAGCGCTCTGGGCGCCCGCTCCGCGGACGCTAGGGCATGGTTGGTTGGTGTAGAGAGGGTTGACCACCTCCGCTGCGCTGCGGTGGGCCTAGAGTTTCAAAGCGAAGATACATATAATAAATGTATACTGTGATCTACTTATGTTACGTTCCAAAACCACACCGCACACAGTATCCTTAATGATCACATGTTACGGTCGACACGACCAGGGTTTAACGTGATCTGCAAGAGAGCATTATCTTAGCCGGGAAGGTTTTGTCTATAATCTCGTTTGAGCGCATTGCTCCCAAAATGACACGAATCGGAGGCGCGCGTGGTTGCAAAGCTAATATATGCTGTACGGAAGACGGGTCAGTATCAATGATGCTACGAAATATGCGTAGATCGGTGAGGAATCCCAGTGTACCAGAGTAAACACGCCTATAAAAAAGCCCTCAGCCCAACATATTAACCACCTGCCACGTTCCTCGCCTCTCGGGAGGGAGATAGGACAACCTTTTTTTTTTGTGTGGCGGAGAGGGTGCCAAATAAAATTATGTTTTTAAAAAACCTCTCGCCGCGCGCCAGAATAATTCTTTTTTAAGAAATAAGATTGAATTTTTGTTTGCCCAGATTTTGCCCCCCCCAAAAA
>NW_003303674.1:135662-141168 GCF_000142945.1 Phytophthora infestans T30-4 | reverse complement strand
GCGTTCACTGCTGCGTTTTGGAAAATGCTGTTCCCTTTACTGGGAACTCGTCAGCAGATGTCCACTGCGGACCATTTGCAGACAGACGGCCAGACAGAGCGCGCCAATCGAGTGCTCGAGGACACTCTGCGCAGTGTGTGCGCGGCAGCACCACGTACGTGGTCGACGCAGCTTCCAGTTGTTGAGTTTGCGCTCAACAACGCGGTGCACGCGTCCACGGGGTTCACGCCGTTCTACTTGAACGGCTTCCGTCACCCTAGAGTGCCTCTCACTCTTCGAGGAGACACGGACTCCTCTATTCTAAGTGGGGGAGTGGCTCGGAAAGCCTTTTCCTCCCAGGTCTCGGATGTGAGACCAGTTTCGCTGCGGAAACAAGTGGAATCCTTTATGGGTACCAAGCTGAGCATTGTCAGCAGGGTCCGCGATGCCATGACAGCGGCCCAGGATAGACAAAAGGTTGACTGGGTGGATGAGCTAGGTCAGCTTACGAGGTAGAGATGGGTCAGCCAAAAGTAGCCTTTGGATTCGTAGAACTAAATGACTCGAATTAAGATGATTGCTTCCAATCTCCGTAATAGTCTGCACGGCCGTTTGGCAGGTACACACGAGTACGTTTTCTGCTCAATAGAGGCAGCCCAGATAGGCCACACGTAGTCCAGCTGAATAATTGTCTTTGCTCAAATCAGGAGCGAACGGCCCGTCAGATCTAACCACAGTTGTTACCAAGCTCTCGAGTGTTGCCTAGGCTTCCGAGCTGATGAAGAATCCGCTGCTGCGATTGTGTACATGAAGGGTTTGCATATAAACTTTGCTCAGATCAAGTGATGGTTCGGACTCGACTACGGTCGTTCTTGTGTAAATCTCTGTTGATGCTGATCCCCGCCTGTGTGGATGGTGTCCGTATCAACGTCGCTACCGGTATTGAATACATTACACGACTGTGTTGACAAACGACAGAGCGAAGGGTCGGCCTGAGCGAGCGAGTGCAGTGATTGCCCGTATGTCCATGCATAGCGTCTTGTAAGTGATCGAGATGTATTGCGCATGGCGAAACCTTAATCGTTGGATATGAAGGGGTTGATGACACTTGATTATATGTGGGGAGGTGAGTTGGTTGCAGCGTTTGTTTATGTGGTTTGTTTGTTGTTTTTGCGCCGGTTGGTGCGTGTGCATGTGTTGATCTGTGCGCTTAAGTTGCACTTTGGGTTGTGTTAAGTTGCTGCAAAAGGCTGTCAAGGTACACCCGTCTAGATCAGTCGGTAGAGCGCTGGCCTTTTAAGCCAGTGGTCGTGGGTTCGAGCCCCACGGGGGGTGCTTGCTTCTTTGCGATCGGCTGTTGCCACGGGCGTGAGCGCCTAGTGCGTGCATTCGACTCGTGCGAGTCATTGTTGCATCCGTTGTGCGTTGTTTGGCAGCACCCGTGGCTGTGCTTTATGTTGCGCATTCTTTTGTTTGCCTCGTTCACCTTGAGGATGTCAGCAATATTCAAAGATTCACATGCGACTTACCCACACTACTGCATCGGTGGCGTCAACCTAGTGCTGCGGAGACCAGGCGGGTTAGACACCTGCTCCGGACCAGGGGCGGCGGGAGGGAAGGGGGGGGGCGGGCTGCAGGCATTGACTTAGGTTGACTGGGTGGATGAGCTAGGTCATCTTACGAGGTAGAGATGGGTCAGCCAAACGTAGCCTTTGGATTCGTAGAACTGAATGGCTCGAATTAAGATGATTGCTTCCAATCTCCGTAATAGTCTGCACGGCCGTTTAACAGGTACACATGAGTACGTTTTCTGCTCAAACGAGGCAGCCCAGATAGGCCACACGTAGTCCAGCTGAATGATTGTCTTTGCTCAAATCAGGAGCGAACGGCCCGTCAGATCTAACCGCAGTTGTTACCAAGCTCTCGAGTGTTGCCTAGGTTTCCGAGCTGATGAAGAATCCGCTGCTGCGATTGTGTACATGAAGGGTTTGCATATTATCTTGTGTAACTTTGCTCAGATCAAGTGATGGTTCGGACTCGACTACGGTCGTTCTTGTGTGAATCTCTGTTGATGCTGATCCCGGATGTGTCCGGGGGTGTCCGTATCAACGTCGCTACCGGTATTGAATACATTACACGACTGTGTTGGCAAATGACAGAGCGAAGGGTCGGCCTGAGCGAGCGAGTGCAGGGATTGCCCGAATGTCCATGCATAGCGTCTTGTAAGTGATCGAGAAAGAGCTCGCGAACATAAGAGAGAGAGCTTACTTAGTGGTCATACAGGGGCTTTCCAGACGAGGGACACCGGAGCGCTCGGCAGCCAGTAGAACGCCCGCATTAGCGTGAGTTTTATTATCCCTAGCCCGTTACGGACGGAATGACGGACGCAGACCACACTCCAGTAGAGGGGTAAGACTAGTCGTTCGCTGCCGGAGATGGCAGGCTGTAGTCCAAGGGGAAACGGGCTCACGCCTTCGCTGCGCCCCGGCGTAAACATGTTTTATGTAAACGTGATGTATTAAATGCATGCATTTCTACTCCGAACCAAAGATCTGCCTGTAGACAATGTTCTGGGCGTAGACCCCAGCCTCCTCCTCCAGCTTTGGGTACTCGACCAGCGCCTTGAATCTTGATCTTGAAGTAACTCGCGACATAGCAACGTACAGCTGCCCGTGGGAGAAGCAAGGCGTAGCAAGATACCGCCCCAAGTACTTCACCGTTTGTCCTTGCGCCTTGTTAATCGTCGTCGCAAAGGCCGGCTGGACAGGAAACTGCTTGTGTCTCAAATGAAACGGAAACCTCCGAATATCTCCGTCACTGATAAAAACAATGCGAGGAATCGACACATGTTGCCCTTGTCGCTCACCTGTCATGATTGTGGCGTGGATGACATGTGGCTTGAGGGCCACAATTCGAAGCCGTGTTCCGTCGCACAGCCCTAGATCTATATTTAAGTTCCGCATCATCATGATAGGCATTCCTACCTTGAGAGTCAGCTTGTGGGGAGGCATTCCACTGATATTCATCGAGTGGAGTACCTCCTGCTCGAAGAAATTGCCGTCACCGTCGTCTTGTACAGAGTCGGAAGACATCTATTCCCGCCCCTGTCCAGTTAATCGATCGGTCACCGCTTCATCGATGCGGTGCGCGATTGCGTTCGTGGTCGTGAGGATCGTTCGGTTAGCGAAATACTCGTCGGTAGAAACCTCGGGGTTGTTAATCTCGCCATACATCTCGTCAATGATCCGATCCATGCCTCTTGGAATAGCGCCCGGACGAATTTCCTGGTCCTCGTCCTCAGGCACAGGTGGATTCTCAATCAGCATATCGCGCGGGATCTTCATGTAATCGCTTCCTAGGGAATAATTTACATCATGCCTTCCCTCCCCGACTTGCAGCAGGAACTCGGAGAATGCAGCCATTTCCTCAGCCGTGTCTGCAGTATCGGCTGCGCGCACTCGCATGTTTTCCGTAAGACGGAACGTCTGAAATTGTGGCCACAGCCTAGACGACTTGAGGCAAGCGTCAATTGTCTCGACGGGTGCTCCACTCTTAACGACCGGGAGAATCTGGCGGAAATCTCCCGAAAGTACAAACACTTTCCCGCCAAAAGGCTCGGTATCGTTGTCAAGTATGTCCCACAGTGTTCTGTCTACTGCCTCGAATGTGTGGCGATGGGCCATAGGTGCTTCGTCCCAAATAATCAAACTTGCATGCTTGATGAACTCCTGAATTTGGGAGTTTTTCCTGATACCGCACGTCGAGCTCTCGTTCAATTTCAAAGGGATCTTAAACGAAGAATGAGCTGTCCTACCACCCATGAGCAAGAGCGAAGCAATACCGCTAGACGCCACAGCGATGGCGATTTTCCCCGAGAGTCTGACTTTGGCCAGTACGTTTCGAAGCAGTGTAGATTTTCCAGTACCACCCGGGCCATCACCAAAAAATAGTTTCTTGCCTTCCTCCGGGCATTCAACCGCTTCAATAAGCTGGTCGTAAACAACCCGCTGTCCGTCGTTTAGCTGATCTTCTGTGTTTACAATCGCCTCCAAAGCTGACGCATCGTATCCAGTGAGCTCACGTCGTAGTAATCCGTTTTGGCGAAGCGCTTCACGAATCAATGTTGGGAACGACCCCAACTGAGGAAGCTCGTCGAAGTCAGCTACCGCATACCCACTCGCTTGAAGTGGTTCTTGAATGCTCATCAGCGTTTCAAATTCGACCAACGCGGACTTGAAGGGGTCCATGAAAGCCTGATGTTTGCGTGCGAAGTCTTGGGAAAGATCCGCGAAGAACCGATCCCACAGAACACCAACATTTGCTGGAGCTGAATACACCAGAATGGTGACGAAGAGCTGGCGTAGTTGATACGGCATTTGGAACTCAGCCGCTTCCCTCAAACACGAAACCCACTCGGTATCATTCTCCAAGTAGCCAGCCTCCCGCGCCGCAATTTGGAATGTGGGGCAGACAATCCCGTTAACCGTTCTCAAGTCTTCAAACGACGTTGGCCCTCTACGCTGACAGAGCAGTAGCCGAAGATAGAAGCGCTCCATATCGTGAGGAGACACGTGAATCATGCGACCAACGGGAGCTTGATACTGTTTCCTGCGAACTCACCTTTTCGGTTGACCTTTCTCCGGCGCTTTCCAGCAGAACTCTTTAGGGATGTCCTGATACAACATCGTTCTGCCAATATGATTCTCGGGCACTTCGCTCGCACACAACTCAAAGAATCTGGTCAGCATAGTGTGACTACCACGCTCCAAAACCGCCTCCGGGTTTTCCGTCTCGCGAAAGCAAATCGTCTGGCCTGACTCGAGATGAACAGTTAGCTGAGTAACCGCATGGGTTTTCCCCTGAATCGTGAAATCGAGCAGGTGCATGCAAGCTTCCACCGGAGAAATGTACCGGGCGCTCAAGAAACGTAGAATCTCATTTGGTTCTCGACGCGCACTCTGTTGCCCTCCTCGGACTTCTTCCACAGTGAGTATTGCCATGTCGGGTCCTTTGTACACATACTTGTACAGGTATTTAACCGCAGTTATATCCGTGCACACTTCCACATTAATGTGGCAGTTGTACTTCTGGGATAAGTACGGGTTGTACGGTACAACCCACTGGTTGATCGTAGCATTGTCGTATTCCCTGCCATTGAACTTTAGAACACCTTCTTGCCGTCGATGTCGTCTGTACACTGGATAACCATTGGCATTGGCTTGTGTAACTTCTGCTAAGGGCTTCGGATACCCCTTGGTGCACTTGCCGTCCTTCATACACGCGCAGGAAGGGTTTGCAGGCCCGCATGGACCATGGAGCATGCATGACATGACCGTCTCATACAGCTGAGGGTTTTATCCTTATCTGGGATCTCAGCGCATACCATCTTGTCTACTATCTCGCGCGTTCGAGGTTTGTCTTCGTCAGCCAGAATAATCAGTACGTGAGCGTGGGGATGCCCTCGTTTTTGAAACTCGACAACGTAAATCCGCGCGCGCACTCGCCCCAGAACACCTTGGTGTAATCG